>NW_021820325.1:0-47122 GCF_901001135.1 Rhinatrema bivittatum | reverse complement strand
CCAGCGGCCATGCCAGGCACAAAGGACACGAGGCAGTTGGAGTCCTTTTTAGTGGAAAATATATGGCAGGATGGGTTTCTACAGTGTAAATTTTGCTACACTCAGAGTTGCACGCTGTAAAATAACCTAACCATGGATCCTCTCGTCATTAACGACCCGTGACCTGCAGAAGACAAGGGAAGCAGTCAGAACATGGCTTCCTTGGCAGCTCTTCCTGCCCAGCCCTTCCTGTTCAGACTGCATGACCCGGTCTTCCCAACAGACTGCCTCAACTATCCCAGGGCTCCTTCATGTATGATTTCCCCCTAAATTTTTAAAAACATCACTGCAGGGAGTGTTGTTGAGCGGGGGAGGCACAGGGCACCGTGCCCTTCTGGGAGAACGAAGAGAGGAAGGGGGACGAAGAGAGAAGGGGGGACGAAGAAAAAAACCCAGGAGATGCTGGGGGGAGACCTCAGGAAGGGGGGAAGGGGGAAGGAGGAAGGCTTGTGAGGAAATGGTGGGAGAGAGATGCTGGCAGAAAATATGATAAAGTTTTCAGCTAGCCCTGGCAATGTTATTAAAAGTTCAGTGGCTGTCTTCCGTCTTCAAAATAATTTGGGAATCCCTGCTCCAGGATCCTAATTTTTTTTTTTTTTTACTGTCCTGGGCGTCTGTGCACCAAAATAAACTCCGGTATTTACCCCAGCAAAATGACGAATCTTTTTTTTTTTTTTTTTTACACCAGTTGTCTCCTGTTTTTGCTCTTGTTGCAATAAACCCTGACAGATTCCTGGGGAAAAAATAAAATAAAACCCAGAAATGAAGGTCTCCGACGATCTGTTAGAACCCACGGTCAGAATAATGATTCGATAAAAAGGAAAAAGGTTTTATTATCGCTCAAACGATTCCCTCCTGCCTGTTTGACTGCAGATTGGGGAGGTGGCTCCTGAGTGTCACAGGCTGCAGGGGGCCCTGCTGACACCTTGAACGTTTGTTTCTACTCCAAGAAATCGCAAGATTCATCCTTGAAGATGCCAGGGCCCCGTAATCAAATGGCAAACATCAAATTCATCCATCTGTGCACTGCAGATTGCAGAGAGGTTGCTGATTGTTAGTATTAATTCAGGGCTAGCACGGAGGATTTCTCTTAGCGTCTTAGCATTTATACAGCGGTCTTCAGAGTAAAAGGTAAAGCTTTGATCTCGCACGCATGTTACAGTCAGGGCTTGATTTGTGAGGGATCAGGGTGGAACGCACTTGCTGGCGCTTCTTTTCAGATTAAGAGGCAGAGTAATAGCAGCAGCAGGGTCCTGCACCAGCCCCTCCCCTCCACTCCCTGATCCAGCTCCTCCCCTTCCACTCCGCTCCCTGATCCAGCCCCTCCCCCTTCCTCACTCCGCTCCCTGATCCAGCCCCTCCCCTCTGCCTCCCCCCCCCACTCCGCTCCCTGATCCAGCCCCTCCCCCCCGCCCCCCTTCCACTCCGCTCCCTGATCCAGCCCCTCCCCCCTCCACTCCGCTCCCTGATCCAGCCTCCCCCCCCACTCCGCTCCCTGATCCAGCCCCCCCCCCCCCCATATACCTGGCCACTGCTCCTGTATTGCAAGGAACAAAAGGGGTGACAAAGGAGCAGACACTGAAGAGCAAAGAACAGACACAAAAAGGGGGTTTGAATCAGCAGAAATTTGAAAGGTTGTGAGCAGTAATGCCAATTGTCAAGGCTTCAACCCTAGCCTCAATGAATGGCCCTACTGCTCAAATTAACAAGTTTGTGCTAATTGATCCCCTTTTATATCCATTACCGAGGGCCTTAATCTCTGGCAGAACAAGCAATAATGGCGTTCTGCCACCTTTTTTTTCTGGGTCTTGAGAAAGTGGAGCAGAGCCAGCAGTGCCTATCAGTTCTGACTCCCTTGAGGAAACAGAACAGAGCCTGCAGTTGCACAGATCATTTATGGCCCCGCAGCCCTTGGAGGAAGCAGAGAAGAACAGAGAGTGTTGGAGCTGTGTGCTGAGATGAGGGCAGCCCCCTGGCTTAGATTTGGTGTGTGTATGTGTGTGTGTGTGTGTGTGTGTGTGTGTGTGCAGGTTCTTATGATGAGGGCAGCCCCATGGCTTAGAGTTGGTGTGAGTGTGTGTGTGTGTGTGTGTGTGCAGGTTCTTATGATGAGGGCAGCCCCATGGCTTAGAGTTGGTGTGTGTATGTTCTTATGATGAGGGCAGCCCCATGGCTTAGAGTTGGTGTGTGTATGTTCTTATGATGAGGGCAGTCCCATGGCTTAGAGTTGGGGTGTGTGTGTGTGCGTAGGTTCTTATGATGAGGGCAGCCTCATGGCTTAGAGTTGGTGTGTGTATGTTCTTATGATGAGGGCAGTCCCATGGCTTAGAGTTGGTGTGTGTGTGTGTGTGTGCTGAGATGAGGGCAGCCCCATGGCTTAGAGGTGGGGTGTGTGTGTGTGCTGAGATGAGGGCAGCCCCATGGCTTAGAGGTGGGGTGTGTGTGTGTGCTGAGATGAGGGCAGCCCCATGGCTTAGAGTTGGGGTGTGTGTGTGTGTGCGTAGGTTCTTATGATGAGGGCAGCCCCATGGCTTAGAGTTGGTGTGTGTATGTTCTTATGATGAGGGCAGCCCCATAGCTTAGAGTTGGTGTGTGTATGTTCTTATGATGAGGGCAGCCCCATGGCTTAGAGTTGGTGTGTGTGTGTGTATGTATGTGAGAGAGAGAATTCACACCTGGCCCTGCCCATCTCACCTTCTCCACAGTTCCACTTCCTTTTTGTCTACAAATTAAGCCCTGGTCACACCAAATCTTTTCTGTGCAGTCTCCTTAAATGGAAAAAGGTGCCTGAAAGGTAGATTCTTATTTATTTTAAAAAATGTAGATTCTGCCAAGGCAACGAAAATTGTTCTGACAAAGGAGAATTCTCACACGAGTCTCTCATGCGTTTTGTGTTGTTTTGTTTGCTTACAGGCCTCCATGGCCTGATGCCCCCCACCCCCGATAGGCAACCCAAGTATAAAAATAAACAAAGTAATGTCCTTCTGTGGCCCGAGCTTCCCCCTCCACCAACAACCTGCCACAGCACAAGTTTAAAAAAAAAAATGTTGCAGCCGATTCTCCCTCCCCCTTCTTAAAAAAAAAAACCAAAAAAAAAACAGTGGGGGCACGACCTGCACTATCTTCGTCGCACATGCAACATGTGGCGGGGAATGGATGGAATTTTTTTTTCTTTAGGGTACATCTCCCGAAAGTGAAAGCGAGTGAATGGACCGTGCACCTGACGACGTGGGGGGGGGGGGGGGGGGGGGGGGGGGGGGGGGGGGGGGGGAGCAGACAACAGTCGGCCATGCTGCCCCCTGCAAATGACTGCATCCCCCCATCGGCAGTCACTTTGGGTCTATTTTCCTCTCCCCCATCCCGAAAGGTCAGCCCTGCGAGTTGAAGACGCGTGTCGGGGGTAAATCTTCTGCTGTGATCCAGGCAATTGTGCCCGACGGTGATTCACTTGCCTCACAAGAGCAGGCTCGCCTGTTGCCATGGAGATTTGTCAGTCGCTTCTCCCATTCTGGAGAGAGGCAGGAAGAGAGCAAGGCGGATGACACCTTAATTATGCCAATGAATCCTTGTGACTTAAGGAAAATAAGCATGGAGCTGACCCTGGGTAAACCATTTTTTTTTCTGGCACTTAGGCCTGGATTTATCAAAATGCGGTAAGTACCGCATGCGATAGCAAAAGGGGTGTGTTTTATGCTAATATAGCATTTATCGCAATTGAGAGAGAGAGAGAGAGAGAGAGAGAGAGAGAGAGAGAGAGAGACACAGACAGACTGGCCATAATGTCATGGCCCATAGGTAGGTATTTGTATCCCTATGGTAGGTCCACCTAGTAACTCGAGGTGGGGTTTAGGGGCCACTTTTACATTCTACGTGACTCCTACGAACAGAACAGTGGTCTCTTGTGAAGCTTTGCTGGCCTTCAGCGTGAGGAAACTCACTCCAAGATGAGATTTGGGAGTCCATCAAGCTAGGTTGAGAGAACCTTGCCCAAATCTCATCTTGGAGTGAGTTTCCTCACTCCAAAGGCCAGCAAATCTTCACAAGAGACCACTGTTCTGTTCGTAGGAGTCACGTAGAATGTCAAAGTGGCCCCTAAACCCCACCTCGAGTTACTAGGTGGGCCTACCATAGGGATACAAATACTGCCTATGGGCCATGATATTATGGCCAGTCTCTCTCTCGCTCTCATTTTTTGAATTTGCATCGCATCATACGATATGGTGCGATCGCATGCGGTAAACACGTTTTCGCAAGCGATAAGCCCTTAACGCATGCGAAAACGCCTTACCGCATTCTGATAAATGACCCCCTTAATTAGCTCGTGAGCGTAAAATATTCACAGGAGCGAGTTGCGGAACAAGAGGCCTTGATAGGTGGGTAGATGGGGGATGGACTAGGGAGTAACCGCACGGAAGAGAGTTTCTTCGCAGGAAAAAGGTGGAAGCCGGGGGGGGGGGGGGGGGGGGGGGGCGGGGGAACGGACACGGAGCAACCTCCCAAGGGGAGGTGGTGGCGGTTCAAAATGGCAACAGAATTCGAGGAAGCCCGGGAGAAGCACAGAGGATCCCGAGTGACGGCGCAGCGAGGGGCAAGGCCGGAACTCATACCAGAGCCGTAGCCCAGGCCACTATAGTCAAGTAAAAACAATGCGTCCTCACCCTGATCACCGTATACAGCACCAAGGATGGGGAAGCCTCTGCTAAATAGAGGGGGGGCTTTTGTATTTTATTTTGACCCAGCGGTTTCCTCCTGCTCTCTTTGGACTTCCAGCTCATTTGCAAATACAGAGGATCTTTTCCCCCCCTTATTTTATATCCCATCCTAACTTATTTCCTCCAGTCACTGCAGCGTCAGTTCCTGGGCTGGGGGGGCCATGCACCAGAACCCTGCAGTCATGGGCCCCCCCAGTCACACCTTCCCCACAGACAATTAAAGATTATGCATTCATAATACCAGATTTTACATAATAAAAGGACATTATCAGGTAAAAATATTACTTACAACCACATCCATGTTATACTTGCATGCAGAAAACCCATATGGTATTAGGCCTATGGTGATGCATGATAGGTGTAGGCTAGTCCTCAGAAAGCTATGAGTATACTGAATTACAATACAGTAAACCTCCCATGCCAAAACAGTACTACATGCCAGCACTCAAACAGTAACAATCCTACCTATGAAAAGGAAACACTGTAAATATTACACCAGGCCCTAAAACATCAATACCCCCGCTATTAGGAAAACAGAACAAGCCAGGCTACTATAGAGCCTACACAAAACGACATGCTAGCAGAACACTTCACCTTGTTCACACATGCAGAACAAGAGGGGGGCTTCCCAGTCTTTTGCATCGAGTGTCACATGTATGATTTTTTACCCACCGGTGAGAAGTTGTACATGTGCATGCGATGCAAAGAGCTCCTGGCTCTCAGAGAACGAGTCCGATCTCTGGAGGCTAGAGTGGCAGACCTGGAGGAGCTGAGGGAGACAGAGAGGTATATAGATGAGACCTTCAGGGACATCGTAGCCAAGTCCCAACTTCAGACTGGCAGCCCTGGTGCTGTCTTGGAGGAAGAAGGTCTCATGATTGGAGAGCATCAACCTGGTGCAGCAGGAAAGGATCCTGTAGCAAGGACCTGCTCTCTAGGTGATGCATTGTCCTCTTGTACAGAGGACAAGTCTCCTAGGACTACTGCCCAGGAGGGAAGGGGGTTAGGGAAGGGGGTTAGGTGGGCCAATATATTTGGTGATTCGATTGGCCACTGTTGGAAACAGGATGCTGGGCTTGATGGACCCTTGGTCTGACCCAGTATGACATGTTCTTATGTTCTTATTAGAAATGTAGAGCGCTGGGCGGCTGGTGGGCGTGAGGATCGCCTGGTAACTTGCCTGCCTGGTGCGAAGGCGACGGACCTCACGGGTCACCTAGATAGGATTTTAGACAGTGCTGGGGAGGAGCCGGCTGTCGTGGTACATGTGGGCACCAACGACATAGGAAAATGTGGGAGGGAGGTTCTGGAAGCCAAATTTAGGCTCTTAGGTAGAAAGCTGAAATCCAGAACATCCAGGGTCTCTGAAATGCTCCCTGTTCCACGCGCAGGTCCCCAGAGGCAGGCAGAGCTCCGGAGTCAGGGCCAGTGCAAGGGGATTAGGCGTCCTAGGCGAGCCTTCTCCTTGCATCCCCCGGTCTTAGCCCCGATTCCTACCTCGTTCTCATTCACGCCCGCAGACTGTGTGGTTTTCTGGGTCACGAGCAGGTTGGCACTGCTCGCGGCCCGCCAAATCTCCACTCCTCTTTGCCATTGCTTGTGGCCCCATATGACTCGCACCCAGTGGCGCATCAAGGGTCTCCGGTGCCCGGGGGCTAATGCATTTGTGAGCCTCTCCAGCATCCCCCCCGTAATCCTTCTTGTACTAATGCTTAAGGTCACAGAAAATCAGTGGCGTCTCTAGACAGAAGACTTTGGGGGGGGGGGGGGGAGCCAAAATGACATTTCTTCATCACACCCACCTCTATAGCATGGATCCTGCTTTCAAATTGGTTATAAAAAAAAAAAAAGTCTTAATAAGAAAGTCCAAAGGGTCTTCTGCGTAATTTTAAAAAGCTGGCCAGTTTCACACTATATAATTATTTGATAGCCTCATTCAACTAATTCTATATGGCTATGAGCGTGAAGTCTGGAATATATAGGAAGGGACAGAATGTCAATATAAATCCTGCACCTCCAGTTCTGTAACTCTGTGCATCCACTGAAATTCCCCCAAACAATGGAGCTTGGATGTTTCCCTTACAGCTCATCATACTAAAAGATATTTTCAAATTCTGGTGTCACCTCACAGTAACAGCAGCACAAACAGCTTCCACTGCCAGGCACATTGTGAACTAAAATAAAACCTCGCAAAAAAGACACTCAAAATCTATACTGCAATCCCATCATAACATAACAGTAATAACACCAAGGACTCAAACAACAATAACCCTACCTGTGAAAAAGCAAGGGTAAATATTACACTGGGTCCTAGAATACCAATACACCACCTACTGAGGAAACAAAACAAACCAGATTGCTATAGATCCCTATGCTAGCGAATTTCTCATCATGGTCACACACACAGAGCAGAGACAGACCCTCACCAAATACAGATTACAAAATAAAGGAGCACAAATTAGACAAAAACTGAAATGGAAACCCCAAGAAGCCAGACTCTGTGTATTAACAATGGAAAAACAGAACCACCATTCCTCATAAACAATAAAATCAAGAAACATAAAGCAATCAGTTATAATAGTAAAACCATACTAATAAATAATATTTTAAAACTACTGATAAACAGAATTTCTATTAATTAAAATCATATCATTTTTTACAATTTCCCAAACACCAATAAAATATTTCAAAACAGCACATATAGCAAATAACACACAATAATTAAAACTAATAAGGATTTAAAAAATCCCCTGCTGTCCATACGTGGGAGCTCTTGATTTCCAGTCACCCTGATATTGTCGAGGATTAGGAGGTTATCTTCCCACACAGACTCACATGTCCATTCTCTCTCACACATACACTGTCACATACATACACATTCATGCTCTTATACCCACCATAACCTCTCGCTCTCACAGACACTGACACACTCTCAGGGTGTAAGACACTCTCTCCCCCAACACACACTTCCCCCCCCCCACCCACCCACACACACTTACTCCCCTGGATTTTCTCATACACACTCATGCTCTCACTGGCTCCCTCACATACACACAAACACACACACACACACACACACACAGGCAAGCTCCCAATCATTCTCACACAAACACACACACCCAGGCAAGCTCCCAGTCATTCTCTCACTGACCCCCAGGCAGGCTCCCATTCATTTTCACACCACTCCCTCCCCATCCCCCAGGCATGCACATTCATTCTCACACACACAGATCCCCAGACAAGCACCAATTTATTCTCACACACACACCACACACAGGCAGGCATCTATTCTCACACATACAAACCCCAGGAAGACACCCATACATTCTCATACAGACACACCCTCAGGCAGGCACCCATGCATTCACACACATACACCCCCAGGCAGAGTCCCATTCATACACATGCACACACTAAAGGCAGACCCCCTCTCTTTCTTTTGCCAGCAACCTCGGAACCTCTCTCATTCCTCTGCTGCCACTGTCACTGCTGCCGCGTGGCTATTGGGGAGGTGCTGATTGCTGCTACTTGCACTGAAGCCCATTCTGCTGCCTCCTCTGTGCAGGCCCCGTGGGCTTCCACTTCCTCCATGCTGATCTCGTACATTATGAGATCTGTAGAGAAAGTAATTTATTTTTTTTGTATATTGTCCCCCTTCCAATCATAAGTTCAAAATTGATCATGTTATGATCACTATTGCCAAGTGGCCCCACTACCGTTACCTCCTCTCACCAAATTCTGCATTTCACTAAGAATTTTTTTTAATATACAATATTCATACAGTCCCCTTCATTTGTTATCCGCACAAATCTACTTCTATGAGATCCCGATTTTTAAAAAAAATAATTTTAATTTCTTTAGTGTATTATTTCCCCACCATCGCAGTGCAAAGAAAATGTTTGAATGAGACGACGACGTATCACTACCTCCCCTGAAGAAGAAACTTGGATGTTTCGAAAACAAGGCCTTGTAGGGAGGACTTTTGAACAGTGATGAAACAGCACAGAGCTAAGTATTTGACGGGAATATATTGAAGAAGTTTGTTGAAGCATTTTTGTTGGTATTGTAATTAAGTTTAAAAAAATTAAATGAGATTTTTAAATAAAAAAGTAGGATGGTAGGGTGGAATGTCAATGATTACAATAAAAAATTGGACCAGCATTAAGTAAATGTGGTTAATGAACGAGTCATTGAATGAGACATCCACCTCCATTCTTTAAAAAAAAATTTTCAAAAAAAATATCAGAATCACAAAGTGGTGGGAAAATAATACACTAAAGAAAAAATTTAAATTATTTAAAAAAAAAAAAAAATCGGGATCTCATAGAAGTAGATTTGTGCGGATAACAAATGAAGGGGGCTGTATGAATATTGTATATTACAAAGTGGGACAACCCTCTTAGTGGAGATTTAAATAGAAGTCTTTTTTTTTTAAGGCATTAATAAACATGTGGATAAAGGTGAGCCAGTAGATAAAGGTGAAAATGCCTATCTGGATTTTCAGAAGGCATTTGACAAAGTCCCTCATGAGAGGCTTCTAAGAAAACTAAAAAATGAATGGGATAGGAGGCGATGTCCTTTCAAGGATTACAAACTGGTTAAAAGACAGGAAACAGAGAGTAGGATTAATGGTCAATTTGCTTGCCTTTTGGTGAATTGTCATATGTGTACACCTGGTTCAAAGAGCTCCTGACTTTCAGAGATCTCTGGAGGCTAGACTGGCAGACCTGGAGGAGCTGAAGCAGACAGAGAGGTGTATAGAGGAGACCTTCAGGGTCATAGTAACCAAAGACCCAACAGTCACCTGGCAGAAGACCATCATTTTGGTGATCCTGGAGCTAGGACGTGCTCTCCAGGTGATGGCTTATCCTCTCACATCAAGGATGTGTCTCTAGGGCCGTTTGCCCAGATGGGAAGGGTTAGGAAGGCCATTATGGTGGGTGATTTGATCATTAGGAAAGTAGATAGCTGGGTGGATGGTGGGCATGAGCATCACTTGGTAACTTGCCTGCCTGATGCGAAGGTAACAGACCTCATGCGTCTACTAGATAAGATTTTAGAGGCCAAGTAGGAGGGAAACATGTGGGTACCAATGACATAGGAGATTCTGGAGACTGAATTCAGGCTAAAGGAGGATAACTTTCAGGCCTGTTCGCATTACTGGATTTGCATGCATAAGTGGATGCGCGGAGGAGGTTAGTGCACAATTAATGAAATACAGCACAGTTCAGCTCTGAAAATATGTGTGTATGTTTCAGTATGCGCGAATATTTACAATGCATTGAAAGTGCACCCTTTACCTATTTTATAAGCAAACATGCTAAATAAAATAATATAACATGTACAACTCTGATTTATACACGGAAGGAGGTATAGTTTAAAATATGCGTGTGCACTTGAAATCATCAGGTTTGCAGATACCTCTGCCAGTTCACCCAGTTGGTCTCCAGTTTACTGAGACCCTCTTAATATTTCACCCTAGACTACCCCCCCCCCCCCCAGGTCATCCGGACCTCCCATCCAAAAAACAGCAGACAAGAGATCAATTGAGTGGGTGTAAAATTGCACAAATAGGTTACCTAATGCATTTGCATAAATCTCTTATAAAATAGCAACTTTGCGTGTTCCTCTTGACCCACCCTGCACCGCCCCCTCCTTTGCATGGTAACTGTGCAGGCGAAACCAAAACCATGCGCGCACTTCTGATGTTTATAAGATAGCATGTGCCTGAGCACCAGCTACTTGTTCATTTATTTGAGGCTTTTATATACCGACATTGGTGTACAAACATCTTACCGGTTTACATTGTAACTGATAGCAGGATAAGTACAATGAATAGGGAAAGGGGGGGGGCAAGAAGTTGTAACTAAAAAATGCAGAGCAGGAGGAAATATAGCGTAACTAACAAAAAATATAACAAGTAATATACTGTGGTGGAGCAAGAGGATTGGAGGAAAAAACTTATATACAAGGAAGGGACTTCTATACATGAGCCTTATAAAAGGGTAAGTAAGGGCGCCAGTTAGCCATTAACTTGTAAGCGAGTGGAGTAAACTTGTAAGCGAGTGGAGTAAACTTGTAAGCAAGTGGAGTAAACTTGTAAGAGAGTGGAGTAACTCCAGAATCTCAGCCCCAGCTTCAAGTTCCAGAGCCTTGTTCCATTCTAACTCCAGCTTCAGCTCCAGCTCTGCTGCAGCTCCAGAGCTTAGCTCTGGCTCAGAACTCTGGAGCTGGAGCCCTGGCCATTCCTACTCTGTACCTTTTCTCGCTCTGATATGTCTTTTTGAGTTGGGCCAACTAGAACTGCAGTCACCCATCGATCAATATAAATGCATTATGATCTTAATAGCTTTGTTCCCCATTCCTTTCCAAATAATTCCTAACATTCTATTTTCCTTTTTGACCACTGCTCCACTAGGACCAGTGGAAGAGTATTTGGCACTCTATGCAAACGTTTGGTCATGCATCCCTTCCCCAGTTTACAGGTTAGCAGTGGCTCCAGCACGGTGCTCCCTTCTGCCGCCAGCGGCGGCTCCAGCACCGTGCTGCCTTCTGCCGCCAGTGGCGGCTCCAGCACCGTGCTGCCTTCTGCCGCCAGCGGCGGCTCCAGCACCGTGCTGCCTTCTGCCGCCAGCGGCGGCTCCAGCACCGTGCTGCCTTCTGCCGCCAGCGGCGGCTCCAGCACCGTGCTGCCTTCTGCCGTCAGCGGCTCCAGCACCGTGCTGCCTTCTGCCGTCAGCGGCTCCAGCACCGTGCTCCCTTCTGCCGTCAGCGGCTCCAGCACCGTGCTCCCTTCTGCCGCCAGCGGCTCCAGCTCCGTGCTCCTTCTTTGACAGTATTAGATTTGGCACAGCACCTCTTCGTAGGGATTTTGCCACTACCCAAAATGTTGATGCTCTAGGCAACCGCCTATTTGCCTGATGGAAGTACCGGCCCTGCTCCGTACACCGAGCTGAGGATTTTGACGCATTGTCCTTATGACACCAAGATCCTTTTCCTGGATGGTGACTCCTAATACGGAACCCAGCATTTTGTATCTGAGGTTAGTAATATTTTTTCTTATGTGCAGCACTGGTCCAAGTTAAATTTACTTATCATTTGGATGCCCATTCTCTAGTCTGGCAAAGTCCTTCTGCAGTCCCTCACTGTCTGCTTGTGTTTTAATTACTTTGACTATTTATGTGTCTACAAATGTGTTAAACTCGTTCACTGCTTCCTTTCCCGCATCATTAATGAAGAAGTTAAACATTCGTCCCTTTGGGCACTCCACTGTTTACCTCTCTCCACTGGGGAAATGGACCATTTGGTCCTACTCTTTGTGTCTTATCTTTTAATCCGTTACCTTTCCACATCAAGGCCTCACCTCCTATCCCATGACTTTTTAGTTTCCTGAGGAATCGCTCATGAAGGTCTTTAATTGCCTTCTGAAAATACGAATACACTGTGTTGACCTTTATGCACACGCTTGCTCACGTCTTCAAATAAATTAGTAAGGCATGCACTTCCTTTGCTAAATCCATGTCAGCTCTTCCCCATTTAAGCCTGCCTTTCTTTGATTTATATTCATCCCTATGTTTAGTCATTTTGCTCTTAGTAATAGCTTCCACCAATTTACCTGGCACCCATGTCAGGCTCACCGGTCCTCGGTTACTCGGGTCACCCGGAGCCTTTTTGAAAACTGGCGTTACATTGGCTCCCCTTCGGTCCTCATGTGCAGAGGCAGATGGGAGTGATAAGTGACAGACGGCCGGCAGCAGGCTGTCGATTTTCCATTCGAGTTCCAGCTGCTTTATCCAAAGCTCTTTAAAAGACATGGAACGCCCTTATTCTTACACTCTTACAGCTGGGGCTCGTTACATCTTCCTCAGAAGGATGAAGGCCAGGATTTGAATCTGCAGCAAACGACACAGGTCTTGCAGGCAGAGTTTTTGTAATGAAAGTTATTGCTGGCCCTGGGAGTGAGTAACAGGAATTAGATCTGCTTTATGGGATCTGCCAGGGTACTTGTGGCCTGGACTGGCCACCGTCATAGTCTGGATGCCACGTCTTACATTCTTCTGCTACATGACAGCAACACAGCAGGAAAGCGAAGGGAACAGGGCAGGGTGAAGGCATCGTTGCCAAGGCCGCAGTTACTACAAGTGCACTGCTCTACCCCAAATGCACGGCTCTACAGAAATACGACCATGGTGCAATGAATGCTAAAATATTTTCCCTTAGTAGATATGAAAAACTGTTGTATTAATTAGGTATTCATCCAATGAGGCCCTGCTGAAAGCAAGTTATGTTTGGAGAGGTATATAAAGAGCAATTAAAAGTCGATTAGCTTAAAAGAAGGTGCACAGTTATAAAAGAGGTAATGCCCCTGTGGGAGTTTAAACTCCGCTGATGGTGCTCCTTGCGGGTTTCTTTGGCGGTGCTGCTGAAGCAAGGCCTCGCGTCCTGACTATCTGGGCTTAGCACATGCCGGGGGTTTTTCGCTGATGCAATAACCAGTGGGGAAACCCCTCTCAGCTTTCTGAACCTTGCAGCCTGATTGCTTCCTTTCTCACGTCCGCCTGGCGATAAAGTGCTCCAGGGTCTCTGCTTAAATGCAGCCCATGTAAGCTCTCCCAGGGAGCTAAGTTACTTGGACAGTGCTTTCGCCCATCAGCAGCTGCAGCGCACACTGCCAGGCGCCAAGATCCATTTTACGGCAGTATATTAAACGATAGCTGACTCTTGCAGCAGATTTAAAGTGCCAAAGCAAAATCCAAAGCGTTTAATCAATGGTGAACACTGGTGAGAATCCAGCATGCACCATATTTTATTATTATTGTAAAAAAAAAAAAAAAAAAAAGAGAGAGCTGAAAGCTGACACTTGTAACATGATGATCAGATGGGCTGCAAAAGAAAGGCCAGGGGCCCAGTGACGTGGCGAGAAAAGGTATCAGAACACTCTCCTGCAGGATATCCGTCTCATTTTTTTGCAGATATTAAATAGGACTTTGCCTTCCTCCATTTGAAATGGCGAGCATGCACCGGTGCCGCTTCCCGAAAACCATGGGAGCTTTGGACTTACTCAGCTTGAACAAATATTATCGCCCAGGACAGTTCCGGGCTGCGGTTTCTATTTATTCTCCAAGTATTAATCAACGTTGGATACATATTAGGAATCAGAATCTATTTTCCTATAGGCAGGGCAGTGCGCTATCTTCTCTTAAGGATTAACGTAGAGTTTTAATGGACACATGGCACGGAGCCTGTGGGATATTAACGATTTGCACTCTGCTCTCTCCATTATCTCCCATCCCCCTGGACTGGAAAGCTTCAGAAGGTTTAACTGGCTGCCTGATGCTGGCACGTGTACACTGGGGAACATTATTAAAGACGACTCATTGCTTTCTAGAGATGCCTTAAGAGTCAATCGAGGTTCAACAGTTGTACCTATTATTTTGGTATTTACAGTTAGAGCATTTTTAAGCTACTTCTCAAGTGGAATTTCTCAGGCCACTGAATGTCTGGGGAAAATATTTAATATGAAGCAAACAGGGGTTTGAATAATTACATTGTATTTATTACTGATATCCATTGGTAACGGCAGAAAACACTTATATCAGTCCAAATGGGAATCAGATTTGCAGGCAGCTTTTTCCAAAGCACAGTTGTTGCGATTCCGGTCGCGGCTCCCGCAACCGGGCTCTTACCTTCACGGCTGTGCCCGGGCAGGTCTCCCCAATCCAGTGCGAGGTCTGTGCAGGCCTTTCCCCGCCGCGGCGCCTCCACGAGGGAGACGCCGCGGAGCTTTCCTGCTTGGCCACACCTCAGCGCAAGGAGACTGCTCTTGAAGCTGCAGGGGCGGGAGATCTCGGCCGGCCCCTGGAATGATGACAGACGCCTGCAGGGAATTTAAGCCCGGTTCCTGCTCCAGGACATTGCCTTGCAACAAGGTCACTCTTGTGAGTATCTAGTTGCTGTCTCGTCCCCGTTCCAGCTTGTTCCTGCTTCAGTTCTTGTTCCAGCTTCAGTTCCTGATCCAGCCTCCGCTCCCATCTTCCTCTGATTGCCTGCCTGGCTTTGACCTTGGTCCACACCTGCTACTATCCTGCCTGCAGCCAGCCCTGAACTGTGCCTGCCTCCCGACTCGAGTTTGCTCTCTGAGATACTCTCCTAAGTCCCAGCGGCCCGGGCCAATGTAAGGCCAGTTTTTAAAAAAGGATCAAAGGGCAGACAAGGAAATTACAGACCAGCGAGTCTCACATCTGTGCCAGGCAAAATAGTAGAAACTATCATAAAGAACAAAATTGCTGAACATTTAATAGGCAAAGTTTAAATGGGACAAAGCCAACATGGATTTAGCCAAGGGAAGTCTTGACTCACAACTTTGCTACATTTTTTTTGAGTGCGTAAATAAACACGTCATGATCAAAGGTGAGCCACTTGATATAGTTATAACTGGATTTCCAGAAAGCATTTAACGAAATCCGTCATGCGAGACTTCTTTAGAAATTAAAAAGTCATGAGATAATGGGCAGTGTCCTATTGTGGACTGGGAACTGGTTAAAAGATAGAAAAAAAGAGAGTAGGGCTAAATGGTAAATTTTCCCAGTGGAGAAAGATGAATAGATGAGTGCCCCAGGGATCTGTTCTAGGACCACTGCTTTTTAATATATTTATAAACGACCTGTAAATGGGACCAACAAGTGAAGTGATCAAGTTTGCAAATGACACAAAATTATTCAAAGTTGTTAAATCACAAGAGGTTTGTGAGAAATTGCAAGAAGACATTGCAAAACCGGGAGACTTGGCATGCAAATGGCAAATGAAATTTAATGTGGCAAGTGCAAAGTGATGCACTTAGAAAATAGTAACACAAATTATAGCCACACAATGCAAGGTTCCACAATGGGAGTCACCACTCAGGAAAAGGATCCAGGTGTCATCATTGAAAATACTTTGAAATCTTCTGCTCAGTGTGCAGCAGCAGCCAAGAAAGCAAATAGAATGCTAGGGATTATTAGGAAAGGAATGGAGAATAAAACAGAGAATATCATAATGTCTCTGTATCAATCCATGGTGAGACCTCATCTTGAGTATTGTGTGCAGTTCTGGTCACCACATCTCAAGAAAGATAGAGCAGAATTAGAAAAGGTACAGAGAAGGGCGACCAAGATGATAAAGGGGATGGAATGATTCCCCTATGTAGAAAGGCTAAAGAGGTTAGGACTCTTCAGCTTGGAGAAGAGACGGCTGAGGGGAAATATGATAGAGGTTCATAAAATAATGAGTGGAATGGAACGAGTAAACATTAATCAATTGTGTACTCTTTCAAAAAAGTACAAAGACCAGGGGACACACAATGAGGTTACTAGGTAATACATTTAAAACTAATAAGAGAATTTTTGTTTTACTCAATGCATACTTAAGGTCTAGAATTTGTTGCCAGAGGATGTGGTGAAAGATTTTAGTGTATTAGGTTTGGACAAGTTCCTGGAGGAAAAGTCCATTAACCATTAAGGTGGAGTTGCAGAAATCCACTGCTTATTCTTGGGATAAGCAGCTTGGAATCTATCTGCCTCTTGGGATCCTGAAAAGAGGTAGATTGGCCACTGTTGGAAACAGGATAGTGGGATTGATGGTCTTTGGTTTGACCCAGTATGGCAAGTCTCATGTTATTATTTTAGGATTGTGGACCCTTGTATTGGAATGAGGTTGATGCAACCTACTGGGAATGCCCACTGGGTGCTCACTGCCAAGTGGCGGAGCAGACGATGCAGAGGCTGAGCTGGAGCTTCGTCTTTTCCAGCCCCTTTGGGTTCTAGGGGCCAGCAGGTCTTAGGTGATAAGTGTTTCAGAAATATGCTGAAGACAGGATTCAATGTCAGGCTGTGGTCAGGGCTGGCAGCAAGCGAGGCTGGTTGGCAGTCACAGGCTAAGGTCAAGGGAGGTGGCAAGAGGAGGATGGTCAGAGGCTAAGGTCAAGGGAGGTGGCAAGAGGAGGATGGTCAGAGGCTAAGGTCAAGGGAAGTGGCAGAGGAGGATGGTCAGTGGTCAGAAGCTAAGATCAAGGCAGGTGGCAGACGAGGATGATCAGTGATCAGAGGCTAAGATCAAGGCAGGTGGCAGACGAGGATCCTCATGGTTACCTTTAAAACTCTTTTACAGAATTGCTATCATGTTGTCAAGTCATCCAGTCTTCGTGGATTGTAGATAATTCTAAAGATAGTTTAGAAATGACTAATAGTCTGTCTGCACTCTGGGCTGTACAGCAGATAAATGGGATATATACTGTAAATGCTGTTCTGGTAAGCAAATTGTTGCAAAGAATATCTTTTACCAGAATACTGAATGTTCATGTGTTATTGCTTTTTCTACCACACAATTTGCCGTCTCCCGGCTTTGAGTGCCGTGTCTCTCACTTTCTCCTGTTTTGTTTGAGCCTCCATGAAAAAGCCGACCGGCGAAACCTGGGCCCATGTCGGAGGACGTTCTATCAATGGAATTTGCGGGCTATTTGGAGGAAAAGTAATTCTACACGAGGAGTTGCACTATTTTCAATGCACTCGTGGGAAAGAGATTTTTATGTTTGCTTTAAAACATTGGCTTTTTGTTTTTAAGTTTTTATGGTTACTAGTTTACAGGTGTTTTTTGGTGCCCACTGATTTAAAAAAAAAAAAAAAAAAAAAAATCGGTTCCCCCACATACACATAGTAACAGAATGAAAGACGGCAGTTAAGGGGAGTAGCAGCTGCCGCTCCATGCAGGTTACCTCCAAGGTATAATGGAAAAAAGTTACCCCATTTCTTTATTTCCATGCTCTTGAGGATAGGGCGGTAGGTGGTTGTATGAAGGCACTTTTTTCACTTGCTTAAAATTTCCTGCAATTTTATGCATAGTACCAGCACTTATTTATGGTAATTTTATAGATTTTTTTGTGAAATCTGTGGAAACGGGGACTTTTTATTTTGTCTGGGTGCATGAAATGAATGGACCAAAAAACCCCCAAACATTTTGTTTCTGTGCACATCCCTACTACCACTCTCACCTCGCCCCCTTGCTGTCTGAAACAGAATCTACCTGCACGCAGCTGACCTGGGTAAGGAATGCACGCTTAAAGGCACATTTAAATATACCTGGTGGGAGTGTGATAAAATCCAAAGATACTGGAGATTAATGGTAGAGCAGATTAACAAAAATCATTGGTGAAAAGCTCCCTCAGAGGCAATGGCAATTTTATTTTTATATACCAATGTTCACACAGTATCAGAACAGTTAACAGTAAAACTTAGTCTACAGGTGGTGTACGCTTAGAAACCTGCTTTACCTCGGGAGTGTTTGCTGGTGACTTTGGAAACTGAAGCGTTATACACGAATATTCCTCAAAAAGAGGCCTTTGATTTGATGAATATTTTAGCATGTATGATTACTACTGTGATGGATACCGAATTGAGAACTACTAATTTGTTCAGACGTCATTTCTGTTTGGATTTTTTCAATAGTTCCTCCCCCCCGCCATGTTTTGAAAAGTCATAAATGGATGCGTTGTGAATAGCAACGGAGCCCGACAGTCAAGATATGAAAACCGAATTTGTCCCGTGTTGAAATCGAAGGAATTGTGAGCAGATATAAGAAGGTACCCCCTGAAGCAGATGGAGCTATCGAAATATATGTTGGGGTTGGATCGATATTTGACTGCAAGATAGGTACTGTTGCTTTGGAAGATGACAAAATTTATTGAGCCATTGGGACATTTTGTGTATTGGACAAAGTTTTTTTTTAAAAAGTTTTGAACAATAAAGTAAAGTGGACTTATTTATTTGCAGTTTTTATATACCAACATTTGTTTAGTAACCTCACATCGGTTCACAATTAACAGAAACATTGTAGCTGTGCCTACTAGACTTTCCAGCAACAGAGGCTTTGACATTATTGCAAGCCTATGGTGGGTCAGTCCTACAAAATAAATACACAAAAAAAAAAAAAAAAAGTGTAAAATTCACAAAAAGCAATTTATTAATGTTGGCTTGAAATATATGACCAGTAGACCATTATCTATATTTTGGACATTGCACTGTGTGGGTCTCTGAATTAGAGTTTTTGGTTTGAGCATATTAGTGTACGCTTAGAACAGATACCAGCAGAGGCAGAATTAAAGCAAGCATGGGAGAGGCGCAAAGTGATCTTAGTGGGAGAGGGAGGGAGTGTGATTTGTAGGCAAGCAACAATGGGTGGACAGGGTGAGCCAAGTGGTCCTTATCTGCCAACATTATCTATGTTTCTATCCTTTGGAGCACTTGAGTCTGTTGCAAGCTCTTCAGGTCTCAAAGTGAGATCGCAGTGGGACTGGATCCAGGCCTGCTCAAGACGTGATTGGCAGAATTTAGGATATCCCCTGAAGCATTAAGTCCTGACCCACCTGATTTATTTATTTATTTTATTTAACACTTTTTTATACCGACCTTCATAGTAATAACCATATCGAATCGGTTTACATTTAACAAGGGTAAACTGTAGCATAACTGAAGAAAATTAAACAAAAAGAAATGAATAAGGCAAGTTACATTCAACAAGGGTAAAGAACTTGGAAGCTTATATAGCTGGAAGGAAGTAAAGATGGAAATAAATTAAGAAATACAATAGAGGATACGGGTTAAGGCTTAAGAGTGCTTTAACCTAGAGGTGCCCTAGTCATCGTTCATGAAGATCAAGGCCATCGTCCAAGTAAGAAAAGGGCAACTAGTGATTGTCTGGGGAATCCTTTGTAGTTAAGGTTCAGAGGGTGGGAGAAAGATTGTTAGAAAGAGTCTTATGTTATTTTGTTTTCATGTGTATCTGTGTGCTTGGGGGCTGTGTTAATTGGTGGTGTACAGCGACTGTAGGGCTGAGGACAAGAGAGAGAATACAAATTTCTGTTTCGTGGGGACTTGGCTTATTATACGTTTTGGTTAGGGTCTATTGGGAGAGGTGAAAGGCAATTAGAACGAATGGAAATGGCACCATTGGCCAAAGCATGAGGGATGAATGTTTACAAAGTGAGGCTGTCCATCAAAAAAAAGATCACAGCTGATCTATAAATGCATCATTTCTTTTGTACAGCTCCTTTAGTAAAATGCACCCTTCCGTATAGCTGGATGTTAGTATGTGAAATTTGCCCCCTTCTTATAGAAACATAGAAATGACGGCAGAAGAAGACCAATCGGCCCATCCAGTCTGCCCAGCAAGCTTCACACTTCTTTTTCCTCATACTTATCTGTTACTCTTGGCTCTTAGTAACCTTTGGTTCTATTTCCCTTTCACCCCCACCATTAATGTAGAGAGCAGTGATGGAGCTGCATCCAAGTGAAATATCAAGTTTGATTAGTTAGGGGTAGTAACCGCCCCAATAAGCAAGCTACACCCATACTTATTTGTTTACCCAGACTATGTTATTCAGCCCTTATTGGTTGTTTTTCTTCTCCCCTGCCGTTGAAGCAGAGAGCTATGCTGGATATGCGTGAAGTATTAGTTTTACTTCTCCCTTGCCGTTGAAGCAGAGAGCTATGCTATATATGCATTGAAAGCCACATTAACTATCAACAAATATTGAATAAGCCTAATAATTGGTAATACCTATAGCCTTTGAACTCTCCGTTAATTTTACATACTCTTACCCTCCCCTGGGTTTTGTTTTTTTTAAATTTGGAGATGGCAGCCCTCCATCCTTCCGCTCCGTGAAGGTGGAACACCAACCACTGGCCACTGGCATCCCGCTCCGTGAATGCCTCTGTGGCTACTTGCCGCTCCGTGCAGTGTTTAAACTGCCTCCTCTTTATACACGTCCTCTAGACCTGATGGACCTTATCTGTTACTCTTGGCTCTTAGTAACCTTTTGATTCTATTTCCCTTCTACCCCCACCATTAATGTAGAGAGCAGTGTTGGAACTGCCTCTAAGTGAAATATCTAGCTTAATTAGTTAGGGGTAGTAACCGCCGCAATAAGCAAGCTATACCCATGTTTGTTTACCAAGACTAAATAATTCAGACCTTGTTGGTTTTTTTCTGTATATAGATCTACTTTTCTTCATTCCCCCTGCCTTTGAAGCAGAGAGTTATGCTGGATATGCATTGAAAGTGAAGTATCTGACTTTCTCCCTGCCGTTGAAGCAGAGAGCTATGCTGGATATGCATTGAACGTGAAGTACCAGGCTTATTTGGTTTGGGATAGTAACCGCCGTAACAAGCAAGCTACTCCCTGCTTTTTTTGTGAATGCAAATCTTTTTCCACGTTTCCTCTTGCCGTTGAAGCTTAGAGCAATGTTGGAGTCGCATTAACCGTATGTATGTTTATTGAATAAGGGTATTATCTCTAGGCAGTAGCCGTCATTCCCGCGAGCGACCCACTCTTCATTCACGTCCTCTAGACTTTATGGATCCACAGTGTTTATCCCACGCCCCTTTGAAGTCCTTCACAGATCTGGTCTTCACCACTTCTTCCGGAAGGGCATTCCAGGCATCCACCACCCTCTCCGTGAAGAAATACTTCCTTACATTGGTTCTGAGTCTTCCTCCCTGGAGCTTCAAATCGTGACCCCTGGTTCTGCTGATTTTTTTTCGGACGGAAAAGGTTTGTCGTTGTCTTTGTATCATTAAAACCTTTCAAGTATTTGAAAGTCTGTATCATATCACCTCTGCTCCTCCTTTCCTCCAGGGTGTACATATTTAGATTCTTCAATCTCTCCTCATAAGTCATTCGATGAAGACCATTCACCCTTTTGGTCGCCCTTCTCTGGACCGCCTCCATCTTGTCTCTGTCTCTTCGGAGATACGGTCTCCAGAACTGAACACAGTACTCCAGGTGAGGCCTCACCAAGGACCTGTACAAGGGGATAATCACTTCCCTTTTCTTACTCGATATCCCTCTCTCTATGCAGCCCAGCATTCTTCTGGCTTTAGCTATCGCCTTGTCACATTGTTTCGCCGACTTCAGATCATTAGACACTATCACCCCAAGGTCTCTCTCCCTGCTCCGTGCACATCAGCCTTTCTCCCCCCATCGAATACAGTTCATTCGGATTTCCACTCCCCATATGCATGACTCTGCACTTCTTGGCATTGAATCTCAGCTGCCATATCTTCGACCACTCTTCCAGCTTCCTTAAATTCAGTCTCATTCTCTCCACTCCTTCCGGCGTGTCCACTCTGTTGCAGATCTTCGTGTTATCCGCAAAAAGACATACCTTACCTTCTATCCCGTCCGTAATATTGCTCACAAAGATATTGAACAGGACCAGTCCCAACACGGATCCTTGCGGTACACCGCTTAAAACTGCTCTCTCTTCAGAGAGAGTTCCATTTACCATCACACATTGTCTTCTGTCCGTCAACCAGTTTGC
Source organism: Rhinatrema bivittatum (assembly GCF_901001135.1). NCBI lineage: Eukaryota > Metazoa > Chordata > Amphibia > Gymnophiona > Rhinatrematidae > Rhinatrema > Rhinatrema bivittatum. The sequence goes on along the minus strand of NW_021820325.1, from coordinate 25,020 downwards.
AATCCAGGCCACCACCTCGGCACTCATTCCTAAGCTTCTCATTTTATTCACCAGACTCCTGGGCGGGACCGTATCAAAAGCTTTGCTGAAATCCAAGTAGATGACATCAAGTGCTCTTCCTTGATCCAATTCCTTGGTTACCCAGTCAAAAAAGTCGATCAGATTTGTCTGACAGGATCTTCCCCTGGTGAATCCATGCTGCCTCTGGTCCAGCAATTCTCCCGACTGTAGATAGTTCACTATTCTCTCTTTCAACATTGACTCCATTACTTTTCCACCACCGAAGTGAGGCTAACTGGTCTGTAAGTTACCAGCCTCCTCTCTGTTCCCACTCTTGTGAAGCGGGACCACCAACGCTCTTCTCCAATCACTCGGCACCACTCTCGTTTCTAGGGATCTATTGAACAGGTTGCACAGTGGACCCGCCAGCACATCTCTGAGCTTCCTCAGTATCCTGGGATGAATTTCATCAGGCCCCATGGCTTTGTCCACTTTCAGTTTCTCCAGCTCTTCCCATACATTTTCTTCTGTAAATGGAGTTACATCTACTCCACTCCCCTCCAGTTTCTTGTTAACTAGCGACGGTCCTTCTCCAGGGTCCTCTTTAGTGAACACAGAACTGAAGTATTCATTAATATTTCTGCCATTTCTTCGTCTCTCTCCACACATTGATCCTTTCCATCTTTCAATTTCGCTATACCACTTTGAACTTTTCTCTTTTCACTGATGTATCTGAAAAATGTTTTGTCACCTCTCTTTACCTCCTTGGCAATCCTCTCTTCCACTTGACTTTTTGCCGTCTTGATTAATTTCTTCGGCTCCCTCAGTTCTACCAGATATTCTTCCTTGTGCTCCTCCCTTTGGGATCTTTTATATTTCTTGAACGCTGTTCTTTTAGCCTTTATTTTGTCAGTCACCTCCTTTGAGAACCAGATAGGTTTCATTTTTGTTTTGCTTTTCTTTACTTTTCTAACATATAGATTAGTTGCCTTGGTAATTGCTCCTTTTAGATTGGTCCACTGTTGATCCACATCTCTCTCATTCTCCCAGCCTTTTAATTCTTCCTCCAGGTACTTCCCCATTTCATCAAAGTCCGTGTTTTTGAACTGCAAAACTCGGGTCTTTGTGCTTCTTTTCTTTATCCTTTTTGTGATATTAAACCATACCATTTGATGATCACTGGTGCTGAGGTGGGCACCCACCTGGACATTAGAGACATTATCTCCATTAGTGAGCACTAAGTTGAGTATAGCTTCCTCCCTCGTGGGTTCCATTATCATTTGTTTGAACAAAGCCCCTTGCAGGGCATCCACTATTTCTCTACTATTATTGGATTCTGCAGATGGGATTCTCCAGTCTACATCCGGCATATTAAAGTCTCCAACGATCACCACTTCTCCCTTCTATCCCATCTTTTGGATGTCTTCAACCAGATCTCTGTCCAGCTCTTCCATTTGGTTTGGAGGCCTGTAAACCACTCCAATAAAAATGGATGCCCCATCTTTTTTTAGGTCGGCCCATTGTGCTTCTTCATTGCCCCATCCTCCTTGCAGCTCAGATGCTTGGATATTGTTTCTGACATAAAGAGCCACTCCTCCCCCTTTCCTATCCTCTCTGTCCTTCCTTAACAAGTTATAGCCCGGTATGGCCGTATCCCAATCATGAGATTCCGTAAACCACGTTTCCGTGACAGCAACAATGTCCAAGTCCGCCTCCACCATTAGGGCTGGCAGCTCTGGGATTTTATTGCCCAAACTACGAGCATTTGTGCTCATAGCTTTCCAGCTTTCCTTGTTCAGGTTACTGCTGTTCCTGGACACCTTTTGTGAATTTAGTTGAGTTTTGTTGTCCTCTTCACCCTTCCCCTTTGCATTTGTGCAAAGGAAGGGATTAGTGCCTCTGATGACAGATTTATCCAGCACAATGACCTTTTTCCTTTGGTTATGGATCTGGAATTTCTTTATGCATTGGGTTTCTTCTTTCTTTTCAGATATCACTTCAATCACTTTCTCAAGAGCTTCTTCAGTATTTACTACAGAGAGGGCTTTTTGTACTGATACAGGGTGTGTCTCTGCATCACAGGTTCAATTCTACCAGAGCCCACTGTAATCTTCCTGAGGACTATTCCCTGAAAAAAAAAAAAGCAAGGGGACATCACAACTACCCTGTAGTGATGAAACCCCTCAGTGAACTGGGTCTTTTCACACCCCCATCACACAAAATACAAACCCACCTTTCCCATGAAGCATCCATATGCAGAGAGAAAGTACTCAAGGGCTGATGAGAATCCATGTGGCCCAGGTGCTCTCCTTATTCCCAGCCAAACCAAAAGGCCAATGGAAGCAACCTAGTGTGCACAGCTGGGTTCCTGACCCGGGAAAAGAACAAGTGAAAATTAAGGCAGGGTATACATGAACGCATGGATTTATTATGACTGGAAAGAACATTCTGCCCATGTGCTTCCCACAGCTTTAAAAAAAAAAACAAAAAAAGTTCACTTGAAAGGGTTGCCACATGCCTTCACTGCTTCTGTACGGAAAGCCCCTTCAAAGCCTGGCTGGTAAAACCGGAGATCAATTAGAGAAAAAGGGAAAAACGTAAAGATGAGCAAGAGAGGGAAAGGAGCCTTTTTAGCTCTGGCAGAGACATGGGTGCCCTTCGTGCTAAACCCCAGGCCTCCCTGTCATCTGCTGGTGCAGAGAGGAGGATGGCTCATCGCTTTGCATATTCTTGTCGGGCTCGGATGATTTTTTTGAAAGCTCATCTCTGAGTTGCTGTACCTGAGGGAAATCTGCAGTCATTCTCCTATTATTTCTCCTTACGGAGCTCAGGCAGAAGTTGACAGTGTTTTGAATGTAGCCAGAGCCTGAGGTAAAAGCCGTGGAAAATTATTATGCACCGCATTCATCTTACAGAAACGATATTAGCTCCCATTATGAACCTTCAACATGCGTCAAAGAATTTGTTTTTGAGGGTTTTTTTTTCCTTTAAAGGGATCTTCATTTATGGCAGATGCATGTTGCAGGGGAAGGACATGGTGCGTTTTATTTTCTCTGTGTGTCATTGTGTAGCTCCAGTCCTGAAATCACTTCGTCTACGAAGAAACCGAGACTGCTCGGGGTTAGGCATGTCCCTGGGCTCCTGCTGGCTTCTTGGTGACTATGGTCTCAGTACGGATATTTCCTTTTTGTGGAGAATTTGGAGCCTTATAGAAAGGGGATGTCACCCAAATATTCATGACTGCAGTTCTTTCCAGTAGACAAAACCACAATTCCAGATTGCTTGCTGCAACTTACTCAGAAGCCAGCTGAGAGGAAGTAATAAAAAAAAAAAAAAGTCTAGCTCCGTCCTAACACAATAAATCCCACTGCAGGCACCATGTATCTTTCTGAAAGATAACTTTCAGTGACTGCAGATCTATCCAATTAAGAATATCTCAAGCCTGTAGTATTCTCCTTAGCCTTCCCAGGACTTTTAAATTTATTTTATTTATTTATTTAAGTTTTTCTATACCGGCATTCGCGATAAAAATCGCATCATGTCGGTTTACAATTAACAAGTAGATAGGGAACAAAAGGCAATAAATAACATTGATCTAAGTAATAATAATAATAAAATAATAGTAATAGTAGTAAAAAACGTTAAACAAGAGAAGGCTAAGGAATGCAGTTACAATAAAACAAGGGAGTAATATAACTTGGATCAGAGAAAAGAAGCAGGGGTTTAAATATATATAACATATATGTCAGTCAATGTGCTTATAGCGTTGAAGAATTGCCCTTATGAGGTAGGGATATTAATTATTATGATTAAGGCAAAGTCTGAGCGAATAGGTAATAATGGAATAGGTTTAGTTTAGTTTAAATTACTAGAAACGGTTTAGTTTAAATTACTAGAAAGGTTTAGTTTAAATTACTAGAAACGGTAATGTGTACTCTGATTTTTCAATTTTAATGATAATTATATTGGCTACTCTATTTCAGACCTACCTAAAACAGAGAAAGGGGGTAGGGGGGTTCAAGGAAGCTACTGTCATTCTGGGGAGGGAATCTAAATATGTCATTTAGCCATGGGATACTTTTTCTCAGATGGACAAATTGTGCCATCAGTCCTCTCTCACCTGTGAGGCCTATGCAGTGTTTGTAAGCAAACTGTCTGGCTCTTGGTGTCAGTACCACTGTTCAGGCCTTTTACGGTTCTCTCAATGAGTCAGCAACATTTCACCTGAGACCCATTTCTTGCCGCTCCTTAGTCCTGGTACCTGGAAGATCTTTGGTCAGGGAAAGAGATTAACCCTTGCCAGAAGGGTGTCAAAGTCTCTTGGTGCATGCAAGAGATTAGGGTTTGATTCTTGGATCCGGTATCTGCTTCTGTGCCAGCTGGGGCTGGGGGTTCAGAGGGATGGGATTCAGGGCTAGCACCGGTGACTTTCACAATTTCAATTCTCTGTTGCCTTCATTGGCAAATCCAGAGAAAACTGTACACTGGAATAAGACTCGCACTTAACATACAACCAGACCCTTAGTAACGTACAACCAGGCCCTGCGAGATGTACAATCAAATACTGAGTGCTACTTTTTACTTTACTGAAATTTATGGATCGCTGAGTACACAAGGCTCTGAGCAGTTTTTAAAAAGTGCATACAATATCAAATTCTTAAAACATATAATAAAAATGACAAGACACAAACAGCTCGCATGGTAATGAATCCCCGATAAGAATCTGCAAGTAGGTCTTTAACTCAGTTTTGGTCTCTGGCCGCAGATGCATAGGGATTATATTCCAAAACTCGGGAGCTGCCATCGAGAATGATCTCTCTCGGGCCAGTTTGTATGATGGTATTTCCAGCATGCTACGATTGAGAGAATGCAAATTTCTGGGTTGGAGTGTAAATGTCTTAAAAAAGTACATTAGTTCAGGGAAAAGTATGTGGAACTGAAGAAGTTGATGTACCATGACTGCAGTTTTGTATTTTACGTGTCATTGAATTGGGAGAAGCTTAACTAGCGTAGGGGAGATATGTTCACGGATATCTGTGCCAGTAATGAGATGCGCCCTGGCGTTTGGAAGGAGTTGAAGGGCCTTTAAGGAGTAAGCCGGAAGGCCCAGATGGACTACTGTAATGTAGTCTAAGAGAGGCAAAATCAGTGCCTGGACCACTGACCAAAAGTCATCAGGGTTGAGATGTGGTTTGGGGAAACGCAAAACTCTCAACTTAAAGAAACCAGATCTGACGGTGTCTTTGATATGATGTTGAAAGGAGAACTTGGAGTCTAGCCAGACACCAAGACTTGATGCAGGGAGACAGTTTTGGCTGGACATTGTTACATAATATTGGAATAGGAATAACGGCATGAGAGGGGTGCGGTACTACCATAAGATCAGTTTTACTCGAGTTTAAAGATGTCTTGTTATGAGTCATCTGGGACTTGATGGACGACGTGCAAATGAGTAACGAAGCTGATGTGTTGGACCAAGATGGCTGTAGGTCTTATGTAAAGCTGAATATCGTCAGTGTAGGTGCGACATCCCATACGGAGTCCCGCAAGTTGCTTGCCTATTGATGCCAAGTAGACGTTAAAGAGCAAAGATGAAAGGGTTGAGCCTTGCGGGACCCCAGAGGCAATACCAGACCACTGAGAGACATCATTGATTCTTATTTGGTGGAACCAGCCGAGGACCAAACCAGAAATTCCAGTTTTACTGAGATGAAACAGCAAAATTTGACCAAGCCATGAGTGATGTATACAACTACTCTCTGAGTAATGTACAGCCATCAATTTCCAGTTCCACTCTGGTGAGCATTGGCTTACAAGACAACAGTTCAAGAGCAAACTTCTCTAGTATAAAAATACTTGCATTGTATTAGCCATGTTTTTGTTCTAAGAAGAACTATTGTTATCTATAATGAGCATATTAACATTTATTTATTTAACAGGTTTTCTAGACCGTTGTTTAGTAAAAAAATAAAAAACAAAAAAAACCCCCAAAACTCACAACGGTTTACAATTTTAAGAAAATAAATACATCTTCGAGTAAAATTCATAAAAGATATACATAATACAATAGAACAAAAAAAATTTGTAAAACAGGCAGTTAAAATCAGTAAATTAGATAAGAACAGTGTGAAAGAGTAAGTTTAGGGAAGATCAGTCAGTCATGCTGTATGCTCTTTTGAACAGCCAGGTTTTCAGGTTCCGTTTAAAATTCTTAAAATAACATAGAAAGCAACAGCAAATAATGACCACAATGGCCCATCCTGTCTGCCCAGCAAGATGATTAAATCTGCAACTATAGCTCCATGCAGGTTACTCCCATGCCTTCTGTTTAGGGTTGTAACTGCCGCCTCGTGCAGGTTACCCCCATGCTTTCTGTTTAGGGTTGTAACTGCCGCCTCGTGCAGGTTACCCCCATGCTTTCTGTTTAGGGTTGTAACTGCCGCCTCGTGCAGGTTACCCCACGTTTTCTGTTTGGGGTTGTAACTGCCGCCTCGTGCAGGTTACCCCACGTTTTCTGTTTGGGGTTGTAACTGCCGCCTCGTGCAGGTTACCCCACGCTTTCTGTTTAGGGTTGTAACTGCCGCCTCATGCAGGTTACCCCACGCTTTCTGTTTAGGGTTGTAACTGCCGCCTCGTGCAGGTTACCCCACGTTTTCTGTTTGGGGTTGTAACTGCCGCCTCGTGCAGGTTACCCCACGCTTTCTGTTTAGGGTTGTAACTGCCGCCTCGTGCAGGTTACCCCACGCCTTCTGTTTAGGGTTGTAACTGCCGCCTCGTGCAGGTTACCCCATGCCTTCTGTTTAGGGTTGTAACTGCCGCCTCGTGCAGGTTACCCCCATGCCTTCTGTTTAGGGTTGTAACTGCCGCCTCGTGCAGGTTACCCCCATGCCTTCTGTTTAGGGTTGTAACTGCCGCCTCGTGCAGGTTACCCCATGCCTTCTTGGAAGCATGATGCAATTATTTCCTTGCTGTTTTGGGCTGAGCTGCCATTCATGCAGGTTGACCCCAGAGCTTCATTTTCATGCTCTTGCCACTAGGATGGCTGGAGAGAGATTATCTCTGTGTGTCAGCTCCTTGCATTGGCAGGTGCATTTCTATAACAGACACTATTAATAGAAGTCTTTTCTTTTTGATGTTTGGCCGTCCTCCCCTTGGGAGTGCTACCTGCTGTCACATTGGCTGGGACAGAAAGCGGCGCAGAAGGCAGGCTGAGCTTTTACCAGGCAAGGGACACAATAGCCGCATTGAAAAAAAAAACGCCGTGGCTGGCAGGAACGTGAACGTGGGCAGCAAAAGCGGCAATGGAAGCTGCAGCCTGCTAAAAATAGGGCCTGGAGCAAAAAGCAGAGCGGTGGGGATGGCGAGTGGCTTTCTCTTCCTCTGTTCTCCTCTGTCGCCTTGATGCAAGAAAAAAAACCAAGAAGCCATGTGGAATAAGCGCTCACAGTCACCACTTCATAGTTGTCAGGCTCTGAAATTCTGCCTGTGCAGGCAGTTCCTGTGCTCTGCCCAGTACTAGAGCAGACCACGATTCTCTCAATCAAGCAGATTAATATTTCTTTACAGAGAGGGTGGAGGCTGCATGGAACGAAAGCATGGGATAAGCCCAGGGGATCTTGAAGGAAGTGATGCTGAATTAGACGGATGGGCCATACGGTCTTTATCTGTTATCTTTCAATGGGGTAGATTTTAAAAGGGTTATGCATGTAAGTCCAGGGGCCTTGCTAGGGGGGGCGTGGTGCCGGCCTGGGGACGTTTCGAGGGCATGGCTGAGGTCTCCGAAATCGCTCCCGGGCCGGGGAATCGCGCGGCGGAGGCCGATCGGAGCGCGCGAGTCGTAACTTTCACGATAAACGTAGGGGGAGGCCGAAGGAAAGTTTCCTCCGAGGCCGCTCAGATTTTGGAGCGGTATCGGAGGGAACAGGCAGCGCGCGCCGGGCTCGGCGCACGCAAGTTGCACAAATGTGCACCCCCTTGCGCGCACCGACCCCAGATTTTATAAGATACGTGCGGGCGTACATTTATAAAATCTACCCCTATGTTTTTAATTTTACCAGGGCCTTAACTGCTAGAGTACAGGAAGAGCTTTAAATCCCTGCACGTCAGCGAATATCCCAGTGCTGAGATCCCTGGGCGGCATTTAAGAACATAAGAACATAAGAAAATGCCATACTGGGTCAGACCAAGGGTCCATCAAGCCCAGCATCCTGTTTCCAACAGTGGCCAATCCAGGCCATAAGAACCTGGCAAGTACCCAAAAACTATTCCATGTAACCATTGCTAATGGCAGTGGCTATTCTCTAAGTGAACTTAATAGCAGGTAATGGACTTCTCCTCCAAGAACTTATCCAATCCTTTTTTAAACACAGCTATACTAACTGCACTAACCACATCCTCTGGCAACAAATTTCAGAGTTTAATTGTGCGTTGAGTAAAAAAGAACTTTCTCTGATTAGTTTTAAATGTGCCCCATGCTAACTTCATGGAGTGTCCCCTAGTCCTTCTACTATCCGAAAGAGTAAATAACCGATTCACATCTACCCGTTCTAGACCTCTCATGATTTTAAACACCTCTATCATATCCCCCCTCAGTCGTCTCTTCTCCAAGCTGAAAAGTCCTAACCTCTTTAGTCTTTCCTCATAGGGGAGTTGTTCCATTCCCCTTATCATTTTGGTAGCCCTTCTCTGTACCTTCTCCATCGCAATTATATCTTTTTTGAGATGCGGCGACCAGAATTGTACACAGTATTCAAGGTGCGGTCTCACCATGGAGCGATACAGAGGCATTATGACATTTTCCGTTTTATTCATCATTCCTTTTCTAATAATTCCCAACATTCTGTTTGCTTTTTTGACTGCCGCAGCACACTGAACCGACGATTTCAATGTGTTATCCACTATGACACCTAGATCTCTTTCTTGGGTTGTAGCACCTAATATGGAACCCAACATCGTGTAATTATAGCATGGGTTATTTTTCCCTATATGCATCACCTTGCACTTATCCACATTAAATTTCATCTGCCATTTGGATGCCCAATTTTCCAGTCTCACAAGGTCTTCCTGCAATTTATCACAATCTGCTTGTGATTTAACTACTCTGCACAATTGTGTGTCATCTGCAAATTTGATTATCTCACTCGTTGTATTTCTTTCCAGATCATTTATAAATATATTGAACAGTAAGGGTCCCAATACAGATCCCTGAGGCACTCCACTGTCCACTCCCTTCCACTGAGAAAATTGCCCATTTAATCCTACTCTCTGTTTCCTGTCTTTTAGCCAGTTTGCAATCCACGAAAGGACATCGCCACCTATCCCATGACTTTTTACTTTTCCTAGAAGCCTCTCATGAGGAACTTTGTCAAACGCCTTCTGAAAATCCAAGTATACTACATCTACCGGTTCACCTTTATCCACATGTTTATTAACTCCTTCAAAAAAGTGAAGCAGATTTGTGAGGCAAGACTTGCCCTGGGTAAAGCCATGCTGACTTTGTTCCATTAAACCATGTCTTTCTATATGTTCTGTGATTTTGATGTTTAGAACACTTTCCACTATTTTTCCTGGCACTGAAGTCAGGCTAACCGGTCTGTAGTTTCCCGGATCGCCCCTGGAGCCCTTTTTAAATATTGGGGTTACATTTGCTATCCTCCAGTCTTCAGGTACAATGGATGATTTTAATGATAAGTTACAAATTTTTACTAATAGGTCTGAAATTTCATTTTTTAGTTCCTTCAGAACTCTGGGGTGTATACCATCCGGTCCAGGTGATTTACTACTCTTCAGTTTGTCAATCAGGCCTACCACATCTTCTAGGTTCACCGTGATTTGATTCAGTCCATCTAAATCATTACCCATGAAAACCTTCTCCATTACGGGTACCCTCCCCAACATCCTCTTCAGTAAACACCGAAGCAAAGAAATCATTTAATCTTTCCGCAATGGCCTTATCTTCTCTAAGTGCCCCTTTAACCCCTCGATCATCTAACGGTCCAACTGACTCCCTCACAGGCTTTCTGCTTCGGATATATTTAAAAAAGTTTTTACTGTGAGTTTTTGCCTCTACAGCCAACTTCTTTTCAAATTCTCCGTCAGCCGTCAGCCTTTGAGACTTTCCGCTCAGAGCTGGATCCTGCTTACGCGCTTCCGGGCCAATTATTAAATGAGCGCGCGTGTGCGCCCAATACACGTGCGCCTCGGCACGCGAGCGGAGATACGCTTGAGTTGTAAATCCTGCAGGCACGAGATTTAAAATACGCCTACCACACATGAGCGTGCTCCTAATTTTAAAGGCGACTCGAGCACGCCTGCTCCGTGCATCTTCCACGGGACTTTGCCGGCTCTAACGCGCGTATATGAAAGCGGATTTTAAAAACAGGCTCGCGCGAGGCACATTCCCAGTTTTACAAATCTGTCCAGTAGTTTGACCAGTCTCGAGGTCATCCAGACCCCTCTGGTTCTTCCATCTTTCACCCTCTCCCCCCCCCCCCAAGATGACCAGGACCCCTCCCCCTGTCCGGTAAGCCCTAAAACGTGAGACCTGCAGACTCGCTCCTCATCAGGAGCAGCAGTAAAGTTATGCAGATAAGGCGGCACCACATGGTGCGCACTCCAGATTTAAAATGCTAAGTTACATGCGGTAAAGTTGGCCCCTGATCACCCATGCCCTGCCCTAACTCCATCCCTTTCTTGTTATAAGCGCGTAACTTCCAGCTTTTAAAAAAACGCGTCGCTCGTGCGGGGCTCACATGCTCGTGTATATAGGCTTTTTTTAAAATTATTATTTACATTTTTATTATATTTACTTATAAAAACAATAAGCAAATAAAAACAAGAATATTGAATTACATACAACATAACACACAGAGGTATTGCTTCAAATCAAGCATACAATTCAGTTCAATAATGTCAATCTAGCCCACATCACCGGGGGGGAGAACTGCCGAATCTATAAAGCAAAACTTAACACGATAAAGAGAGCAAATACAGTTTATCTACTCATTAACACCTAACCCTCAGCCTTATCTTTAACAAAGGTTTCAAGATGTAGTGGGTCGAAAAAAAAGTGAAAACTATTCTTTTTGTAGGTTGCCGAGCATTTGCATGGATATTTATTAAGGAAACAAGAACCCCTTCATCTCTACAACAGTCTGCTTTAGCCTCAGAAACCGCTTCCTACATTCTCGGGTAAATACGAGACACGTCGGGGAATACACGCATCTGTCGGCCACAAAGCAATCTGGATTTATATTGAGAAAACTTGTGAAAAATCATCTCTCTGTCCTGCTCAGATACAAAGGTGACCAGGAGGGTTGCACCTTGAGGAAAATCATCAAACAAAGACTTCAGAAAACGTGGACAAGGACTTTGCCCCTGGAGCAGATCCAGCTCCCCCCCTCACCAGGTTCTGCAACCCTTCTGTTTTTGGGAATGCAGTAGAGCTTAGACAGTGCTGGACATCTATCTATAGGAATAAGCAGAATATCTGTAATAACTTTTTTGTAAATAATTCCAAGGCCGACATTAGCCTGGTCACTGGAAAGTTAAAAACAAAAAAAAATAAAACACCGCAGATTCCTCCTTCTCATAGAATTTTCTATTCTCTCGACCTGACTATGAATCATCAAACTATCTTTAACATTGCAGCAGCTTCAGCTGCTTGGATAAACAGACATCTGAGGATTCAGTTTTACTATAGAATTATCCATAACACTAAGCCGCTGATCTTGCTCCTGAATTTTTGTTCTAGTATCCAAAATTATATTGTTCAGTTGTTGTACTGTAGCAGTTAGAGTTTTTCGACTTAAAGGATCATCCTCCATAAGTCCAGCATTGTAACATTTGTAGGCTCCTGAATCTCTCCTGTATTCAGTGGTATATTCTGTCACAATTTTCAAAAGTCCACTTGCATGGGTAAAGTGCATTTGCAGATGTAATACCCAGTTTTAGCATATAAATGCTTTTGAAAATACAAAAGTAAGCACATAAATAGTCTGCTTGTCCCAACTTTGCCCCCAGAAACGCCTTCTACCAAGCAAGTGTGAACTGTCAGTGTAGTGTGGTGGTAAAAAAAAGCAAATAGAATAATAGGAGTTATCTGGAAAGGAACAGGAAAAAAAACCAGAGAATATCCTATTGCCTCTGTATAGATCTGCATCTGACTACACCTGGAGTCCTGAGGGTAGCTCACGAAAGACACAGCAAACCCAGAAAACGTGCAGAGCAGGGCAGCAGAAATCATAAAGGGGACGGGACAGCTCCCTTACGAAGAAAGGCTGAACAGGCTAAGAAGAGGCAGCCGAGAGGGGGGCACGACAGAGGTTTATAAAATCCTGAGTGAATTGTAGCTTGTAGAGAAACACGTAAACAGGGAACGGTGGTTTACCCTTTCAAAGAGGACCAAACCAGTTGGTGAACTGAGTGTCTGGGTTCTATCGTCCCTTGGTTGTTGTCACCCAAAATGAAAAGTGAGCCCTAGTGAATCAGAAGCCCTCTGGGTTACCATAAGGAATGGTCCTTTGGCCCGTATTTCACAGATGACAGGCATGCAGATACTGCCATGGGAGTGGCTGCCATCTTGGGGACAGAAACGGACTCCTTCCTTCTCATATAATTGGCGGTCGTTTTATTATATTCAGTATAGGCAAAGACTGAAGCCCTTTTATTTTTATTAGAAGGACAGGATTTGTGATTGCTGGTGCACACCCTCGCTTGACGGGGGTATCCAAAATATCTGGCAGACTTGAACTGTGTCTAGAAACCAGTCCGAGCCCTGTGCTCTCCTCAAGTGGATCTGCGGAGATCACAGTCTGCAACGGGGACTGGTTTCGAAGCAGCGGGGCAGATCTGCTGTGCTTCTCCGGCTCCCATGATATAGAATGCCTTTCCTATAGATGTGATATGGAAGGCCTTTCCTATAGATGTGTGTTAAACTGGCCGAAACTTAGGAAAGGTAAAAAAAAAAAAGAAAAAAAAAAAAGACATGGCTTTTCTGAAACTCATGCGACGAGAAAGCAGGGTTTCACAATCATTGTTTTTTGAGATTTAAAGAGCTGCCTATGTTTATTTATTGTGAATTAATTATTGTGGGGGCTTTATTGTCACATTGATATACTCTTGTTTTGTGATTTGATTTCTATTGCATTGTATTTAATGATGTATGTTGTATTGTTCACTGCTTTGAGTTTGTTAGAAAGGCGGTTAAATAATAAACTAAACTGCTAGGACTAGGGGATACTCCATGAAACTAGAAGGTATCAGATTTAAAACAAATTGGAATTTTTTTTTTTTTCGCTTAACACACAATTAAGCAGTAGAATTTGTTGCTGGAGGATGTGGTCAAAGCCATTTAGCACAGTGGGGTTTGAACAAGTTCCTGGAGGAAAGGTCCATAAAGAGCTGAAAGCCACAGCTTATCCCTGGGAGTGAGCAACAAGGAACTGGATTTACTTTTTGGGATCTGCCAGGTACTTCCTATTGCCTGGATTGGCCACTGTCAGAGGCAGGAAGCTGGGCTCGATGGACCTTTGCTCTGACCCCGCGTAACGTTTTCTTACAAAGGACTGTGCTCCCTGCTCCCTTCACTCACCGCCCCTGCCGGGGGGCCCTCCACCCTAGATTCCAGGCTCCTGCCCCGGTGGAAGATGCAAGCTGGGCAGGGTGAGTGACTGCAATGAAAGGAAGGGTGGGGAGAGAGCCAGAGAACTCTCCTCCCCCACCTTTCCTTGACCGCGTGCGCGTGGATGTTAAGGGAACCCCCAAAAAGAGAAAGTGATAATTGCATGTGTCGTGAACCTCCTCTGCTGGGTCCACTGCTCACTCAATATCCTCCACGGACGCTCTGGCCTCAATCCGTCGCCAACCCCCCCCCCCCCCCCCCGTGCTGAAACAGCTGGAGCCAGTTGTGGTCCTGGTAGCCTTGACTTTCACCAGTGCAGTTACTTTCGCAGATCCTTGTGAGTCCTCAAGCCCTGGACGCTGTCCCCCCCCAGTGTGACTTGCCACGTTACCCAAATGCTCCCCAGTAAGGAACACAAGACAAGAAAGAAAATGGTCAGAAAGAAAACAGTTCAAGTCATTTTCTATTTCCAGCGCTGTGCAATTAGTCCCTCTCAGGGTTGAGAGAAAAAAAAACCAAACAAAAAAATGCAACCCAAAACTCCCCTGTATGGAAATGTCTGCTGTTAGGCTTGTGCTATGCCTATAACCGTCCTGTTTGGGGATCCAGCACAACTCACCCCTTCTCCCCTCCACTTGGGCCACAGGTAACCGTCTGCCTCAGCCCAAATAACAGCCAGCACTTTCTTTTACTAGCGCCTTTCAAATAACGGGGAAAACCTTCCCTCTATAAATTAACATTCTACTCTCTCTCTCACTCCTCCCACACTCACTCAGTTTCCATGCTGGAGAGAGAAGAGTCCTCTGTCAGCAGCTCCCAGTCCATGTCCATCTCTGAGTCTGAGGAGCAGCTCTCCTCAAAGTTTCTCTTCCACTCGGGCACCCCCTCCTCCTCCTCCCACAGCATTGACTCAGCTGAATCAGATTCACTACCCTCAGGTTCAGCTGCTGCCTCAGCCTCTCTCTGGTCTTTGGCTTCCCTCTGCTGTTCTTGAATCCTGGGAGTTGTAGTTCTCTTTTGGTACCTGAGCACCCCCTGCTGTTCAAACCTGAGATGGCGTTTCTTCTTTTTACTAATGATGTTTCTATACCTCCAGGAAGGTCGCATGCCGTTCCACTCATTACACATGGCAGTGTCAGAAAGCGAGTGTTATGCCTCCATCAGCTGGATGTGTACATTATGGGTGTCTTGTCTGTCTTGGGGGAGGAGGAATGGGGGTAGATGTCTGTGTATTTGTGGGGGGGGGGGGGAGCATTCAGGAGGGAAGGATGTAGGTCAGAAGGCGTATGAAGGTGGTGGTGATGGGTGGGGTGCATGGTATAAGTGGTAGGTGTTGTTGGGTTGGTGTGCGGGGGTGTAAGTGGTGGTGGGTTCTGTTTCCCCCTTGCACTCTCCATGTTCCCCTCCCCTGTCTGGGAATGGTGTGGATCTGTTATGGCTGTGAGTGGTGGATGTGTAAGTGGTATCGGGAGATGAGTGAAGTGGGCCACCCTCCCTCTCTCTCCTCCCCTGTGTGAGTGTGTGTGTGCGTGCCTGTACACTTTCACCCTCTCCCCCAATGCACTCCCCACCTCCTCCTCCATATATATATGTGTTGTGAGAAGATGAGAGCGAGAGGATGTGTGTGTTGGAGGATGGACTCTCCCTCTTGCAGTCTATCCTCTATGTGTGGGGCTGGTATGAGTAATATTATGGATGAATTGTGTGTGTGTATGTGTGTGTGCACTCTTCCCCCTCTCACTCTTTACTTTGCCCCTGCTCTCTCATCTTCCCCGGGGAAGGGGGGTGTGGAGTGGGAAGGAGGTTGGTGTAACTGCTGTGTTGAGGAATAACTGAAAGTGTGTGTGTTTGTGTGTGTGTGGGTTGGCAAGTGGCTGGGCATGTCGTGTGTATGGGAGGGTATGTGTGGGTGTGCAGCGAGGGAGGGCATGTGGCTGCGTGGGAGTGCGTGTACATTGTGGGGGGAAGGATGCATATGCGTGTGGGTGCTGTGCTTGTGTACACATGTGTGGGGGGAGCATGTGTGTATGTGGGGGTGCTTGCATTTGGGGGCTGGGGGTTGCATGTGTTGGAATGTGCACTTTTCCCCTTCCAGTCCCTCTCCTCCTGCTCTCCCCCTTCTTGCCCAGCTGCTCCTCCTCCCCCAGCTTCTTTTTCCCACCCCCTCTAACTCTCCCAATGCTCCCCCTCCCCTGTAACTTTCCCAATGCTCATCCTTTCTCCCATAGATCCCCTGCTGCAGTCCTCTCTCTCCCACTGTCCCACTCTCCCTCCTCACTCTCTCACTACAATTTCCTCACTCCCATCACTAACCTACACACTCCAAAGGAAGTGGAGGAGACCTTTTGGCTGCATGGACCAATGAAGATGCTGCTGCCACTTGTATATTCTGGAGGGGGAGAAGAGTGAGAATGTGTGTGACAGTGAGAGAAGAGTGTGTGTGTGTGTGTGTGTGAAAAGTGAGCATGTGTGTGATCGTGAGAGAGCACGTGAATGACTGAGCAAGAATGAGTGTGTGTGTGTGTGTGTATGTAAGAGAGCACGAGCATATGCATGTGAGAATGAATGTGTGTGCAAGAATGAATATGTGTGTGCATATTAAAGAGGAAAACATTTGTGCACCACCCCCCTGCCTAACACAAACATATACACACGAATCCATAATAATCTCAGGGAAAAAGAACATCAAAAGTTACCAGGTAATAAATTCTTATTAGTTTTAATTATTGGGAGTTAGTTGATGTGTCTGCTTTTTAAAAAATATTTTATTGGAGTGTGGGAAATTAAAAAAAATGTATGTTTTTAATTATTGGATGATGTTCTAATCATCAACTGTTTTGAAATACATATTCTTTTTCTTAGTTTTGTATTTTATTTTATTGTTTCTTTTAAGTACTGTTTCTTTTAAGTAATGAACTTAGATACCTTTTAGTGTTATTTTTATTAGATGGTTTATGTAATTTTATTCCAATTATTATATTTTTATGTTTTTATTTTATATTATTAATATGTACACCGTAGTGATAGAAACTCATTTCTGTGCAACGGTATAGAAAAGTTGTATAAATAAAATAAATAATGTTTTTGTTTTCCATCGTTGCATTGCATACAAAGTGTGACTTGTTGCAGTTCAGTTTTTGTCTGCATGGTTCTATTTATTCTTTATGGTAGCTTTATTCTGAATTTTGTGGTGGTCTGTCTGTTTGCAGGTGTGACTGAGGTGAGGTATTCTACTGGCGTATAGTTTCTGTATAGGGATCCATAGCAGCCTGGCTTGTTCTATTTTCCTAATTGGAGGTGTGTTGATGTTTTAGTGCCTGGTGTAATATTTGTAGTTTGCCTGTTGCTACTGTTTTGAGTGCTGGCAGTCAGGGCCAGATTTAGGCACATTCTGAAGGTGTGGCACCCTTGGGTATCCACTAGATCATTGGTTCTCATCCTTTTTTCGGATGCGGCACACTTGACAGATGGTTCTCACATGTGTGTGACACACACTGAACATGTGACCGTCACAGGGCTAAATGTGAACAAAGGGTGCACAGCAGAACTAGGGCATTAACGTACAACTCACCATACAAAAAAGATATTCTGGGTCTAATGACATCTCAGTAAAAGCAAAACAAACTCCCTTTACTACCAGGCACAACAGCCCTCCTTATGAAAAGGCAATAATTTACCACTAATGCATTTCCTATTGAGAAAACACAACAAATAAGATTGATACAAATGCCTACCTGCTAGTAAATTACCTCACCTCAGTCACACACACAGAACTGACCTTCACCAAGTACAGAAAGACCACAAATTATAAATATGGAGACAGAAACTGGAACGGAAACCCAAAAAAGCCACTGCATGCAGGGCAAACCTGGAGAAATGGAAAGAGAAATATAGCATCTAACATAATCCCAGGATCTGCAATAATGCACACAAACTAACCAGCACAAAGTTACACCTGCATTATGGAACACACTCAAACAGTAACAACCCTATCTATGAAAAGGCAAAGCTACAAGTATTACATCAGGCCCTGAACACCAATACACCTCCTATTAGGAAAACAGAATAAGCCAAGCTACTATAGAGCCCCACACAGAAATAATTGTAAAACTATACTAAAAATGTTACAAAACAGCTGATGAACAGAATAACATCCAACAATTAAAAACTCATAAATTATTAAAAATTGTCCAAATATCAATAAAATATTTCAAAACAGCAGACACATCACACAATACCCAATAATTAAAATGGCAGTCAATCAAGAAAAATAAATGTAAAAAGACACCTTTACTTACCCTCTCCAGCAACTCTCCCACTCCTTTCCCTTCCAAGCCAATAGCATTCACCAGAAGCAGCAGTGGCTGCTGAAACTCAGTCCTCACAGTCCTCTTCCTTAGCACTCACAACCCGTTACTCATACACAGATGTTGGCAGAATTATGCCCGATACATCTGAAAGCTGAGAGATACTTGTGAGTACAGACCATTAAAATGATTGTATTTTGAGGCTGAGTTGTTAAACTAATTCTGTTGCTCTGTTCTTTACATTAGTTTCCAGAATCCGCCCTGAAGCAGCGTTTAGCGAAACGTTAACGTTGGCGGTGGAGCACGGCACTGACTTGTTAAGCTAAGAAAATCAGAATGAGCTCCAAGTTTCAGATAAGTGCCTTTTGCTGCATTAAATCAGCAGATACAACAGCCATTCAAGAGAGGCTTGCATTGCTTTGGCTAGACATCAGCAATAGGTTTTGAGAATTTGTAACATGCCTCCTTGATACTTTGTAGCCGTTTTCAATTCAAATGTGTAGCAAGCTGATCGCTAAAAAAAAGAAACCACATCAAAGCAAGATTACAAACGGCTCTCCTGCAACATCGGGCAAGTTTCAGTCAGTCAGATTCTGAAACCATTACACAGTTGTGCAAGCTATAAGATTTTGGGCTTACAAATTGGGATACAAGTTACCAATATGGACAGATGTTTTTGCATTTAGTGAAATATTCTTGTTATCATTGGTCAAGATATACAGAAGGGATTATTTGCATCATCCCTATTATAAAAACAAAATTCCAACAAAGAAAATTGATCTCACAGCAGTTTTGAGAATTTAAAAATGCAAAGATTGATCTCATAGCAGTTTTGAGAATTTTTGAGAATTAAAACAATTTGCAACATTGGCATTTTATTTTAAAGCAGAAAAAGAGACTTACAAAATTGAGCCGGTGACTGAATTTACTGGTTTAACAATCTTAGGTCATAACCTAAGATACCAGTTCTGAGGCTCTGTCTCCTTATTATAAAAAAACATACAAAACAATTTAATTAAAAATAGTAAAATGAAAAATTGAGATTTATTTTAGAATTTGATAATTTGAATAAAGATTAAAAATTTCTTAACAGAGATTTATATTGGTGACCCACGATCCAGTAACAGTTAGTATATATATATGTGGATTGAATTGGATTCTAACTGATCCCCTTTTTATTTTGACTCGTACACAGACACACACACCCCCAATTAGACCGCACGACCAGTCTTGGTCTCATACACACCAGTCATCTCCCTGACCAGTCTCTTCTTCACACACACACCAGTCACCTCCCTGATCAGTCTCTCTTCCTCACACACACCAGTCACCACCCTGACCAGTCTCTCTTCCTCACACACACACCAGTCACCTCCCTGACCAGTCTCTGATTCTCATACACACACACACACTGGTCACCTCCCTGACCAGTCTCTCTTCCTCACACACACCAGTCACCTCCCTGACCAGTCTCTTCCTCACACACACACACACACCAGTCACCTCCCTGACCAGTCTCTCTTCCTCACACACACCAGTCACCACCCTGACCAGTCTCTCTTCCTCACACACACACACACACACACACACTCATCACCTCCCTGACCAGTCTCTCTTCCTCACACCAGTCACCTCCATGATTAGTCTCTGTCTCTCATACACACACACACACACACATACACCAGTCACCTCCCTGATCAGTCTCTGTCTCTCAGACACACACACACCAGTCACCTCCCTGATCAGTGTCTGTTCTCACATGGAGCTGAGCTCCCATGGTTGCCTAATTCAGGGCTTGGGAGGGGTCAGGTTTCTTTGCCACCACTGGCCTGGACACTGCCACTCCTCCCAGCCCCCCTCAAACCATCCCACCCCCCGGGCTAAGGGATACCCCTCCTTCCTGTCCCACCAGCCAATCAGAGGCTTCCTCCCTTCTTCCTAGTCCTACTGTCAGGAAGAAGGGAGGATATTTCTGATTGGCCAGTGGGGGCAGGAAGATGGGAGCACAACCGGGGCAGTGGTACACTGGGAGCCGCAACACACTGGTTGAGAATCACTGCACTAGATGGTCCTAGATCCTTGCCCTTGAATTTAGACAGCTAGGAGGGAAATACCATTTCACAGCACCTCTCTCTGAGGATGACTACGGTGGTATCATCTCTGTCCTGAAAATGGGGTAGGGGGAGTTAGCCTAGGGTAGTGTGTGGCAGTAGGGAGTTTCTTGTGAAAAAGTAGGATGTGTATTGGTCTGCTCCCCCAGTTTTAGGTCCCCCAGCCTAGAGCAGGAGGGGAAGAGACAGTGCATTGTCAGTTCCTGGCCTAGAGCTGGCAAGGAGGTTGAAGGGAAAAAGATTTTGCTGTTTTTCCTGGCTTTTTTTTTCTATTATTGACCTGGCCTTTCTGGGAGGTTGTTTCCCCTGCTCAGGAGGTCAGGATGGAGCTGCACACCCCTTCACCCCACACAAGGAGAGGTTGCAGTACCCATTGAGGTGAAGGAGAAGGTTTTCCTGTTTCTCCATCTAGAGGGAAGGAAGGTTAATTTTCTGCCACCCTTCCTTACCCAGAGCAGACAGTAAGAACTGTTTCCAGCAAAAAGGTCTTTCCTCCTGGAAAGTCAGCCTGCAGTTTCAGAGACATCCAAGGGAGAGGCGAGAAGATAATCTGGAGACCCAAACGGAATCCGCCCCCCCCCCCCCCCCCCCCGGGAACACAGGACACACGACTGGATGAAGAAGCCACCACTAGGACAGCGTTTCCTAACCCGTGTGCCGTGGCTGCAGTCTTATTTTTAATAATTATGATTTTGTTTTAAGTTTGTTTATTTATATTTTGTGTAATTTTTAAATTGAGTTTTATTTTATATTTTGAGTTTTTGAATGATATATTGTACACCGTTTTGACTAAGCTTTGTTTGTAAAAGCGGTATATAAACATTTTAAAATAAATAAATAGTTCCTGTTTCCCTCCTGCCAGCAGGGGGCGTGGGAGAGCAGCGCTTATGGGCAGCTGCTTCCCCCTCTGCTGGCTCTCCTGTGCAACAGAGGGGGGCTCTGTAGGCTTCTGACACCTGCTGGCCCCCGTGCAGCTCCGATTGCAGAGGGAGATGGCAAAGGAGGAAGAAAACAGAACTCAATAAGCCTGGTCCCAGACGTTTGCTGTTCAGGGCTTGGGGGGGGGGGGGGGGGCGGAGTGGAGGGGGGGTGAGAGAAGGGTCAAGAGAGTTGATGATGCCAGGAGTTGGGGGAAGGAGGTGGAGGGATGATAGGTGGAAGGAGAGGGAAAGTGATATTGATGCCAGGGGGTGAGGCTGAGGGAAGGTGATGCCAGGGTGTGGAGGAAACGGCAGATTCATGATGATGATGTCAGTGGGGGGAGAGGAGAGAGAGGGAAGGAGATGATGCCGGGGAGTGGGGAGAGGTGTAGAAGGAAAGGGAAGGTGATGATGCCAAGGGTAAGGAGATGGAGAGAGAAGGTGATGTTGATGCCAGGGAGTGAGGGAGGGGGAAGAGATGGTGGGAAAGGGAAGGGGATGATGATGATGCCAGGGGAGTGGGGAGACAGGGAAAGGGAGAAGATGATGATGCCAAGGGGTGGGGAGAGAGAGAGAGAAAAGAGAAGATGATGGGGAAGTGGGTGGTGTGCCACAATGAAGTGACCCCCTGTGCCCACTGCACTAGGACACCCCCAGCCAACTTGGGACATTTGTTTCTCCAGCCTATGGAGGATAACCACATTCCTAGCCCCTGCCCTGAATTAGAGACCCGATACTCTTGTAAGGCTCAGAAACCTGGATGTATCTGGACACTATTATTATTTGTTCATATTAATTCATCCACAGTGAAGTTTAATTTGAACACCCACACAGTGATTCCTACCTGCCCCGTAGAGCTATGGTATTCTACAATCCAGCCCTGGACCTAGAAGGTTTTCCTTCCCTCCAACAGAAAAGACTACATAAGTACCTGAAAGAGAACTACAACACAATTTCTCTGGATAAGTACCTGAAAGAGAACTGCAACACAATTTCTCTGGATAAGTACCTGAAAGAGAACTACAACACAATTTCTCTGGTAAAAGTACCTGAAAGAGAACTGCAACACAATTTCTCTGGGTAAGTACCTGAAAGAGAACTACAACACAATTTCTCTGTACAAGTACCTGAAAGAGAACTACAACACAATTTCTCTGGTAAAAGTACCTGAAAGAGAACTGCAACACAATTTCTCTGGATAAGTACCTGAAAGAGAACTACAACACAATTTCTCTGTACAAGTACCTGAAAGAGAACTGCAACACAATTTCTCTGGATAAGTACCTGAAAGAGAACTACAACACAATTTCTCTGGATAAGTACCTGAAAGAGAACTACAACACAATTTCTCTGGATAAGTACCTGAAAGAGAACTGCAACACAATTTTTCTGGTAAAAGTACCTGAAAGAGAACTGCAACACAATTTCTCTGGTATAAGTTGGACGTGATAGGAAACTTCCATGCTTAAAGGCTAGGAGAGTTTTCCTGTCAGTCAAAGGCGGGACTTTGGCACTGCCAGGGTTTTCATTGGTCCAGGAGGATAATATGGCCGCTGTCCAGCAAGAAGCAGTGGTGTCTATGTCCTGGCTTGAATCCACAGAAAGTTTATACCACTATATGGGCTAAATGCTTTATTGTCATTATAATTTAAAACTTATTTTGCTATTAACAGCAGCCTCTCTGACCCCTGAAGCAGGCAATTATTGCTGAAACACTGGCAGTGTGGGGCGGCTTCACAGGACCTAAGAGAAATTGGTTACAACGAGGTTAAGGTATTCATTACCAATTTGGTGAAAAGCAGTTCAGCTCACGATAGTAACTGCTCGAGTATGGGTGGCTTCATTTATTTTTTGTGTAATAATTACCTTTCAAACGGACCGATACAGTAAAGTCCACAGGAGAGCGGGCGATCACCCGCTCTCCTGTGAGCGCGATTCTGTTTTCAAAAGAGGCCCGACGGTAAAAACAGGCAAAAGGAGGCGCTAGCGCCTCCTTTTGGACCGGAGCGGCAGCTGTCAGCGGGTTTGACAGCCGATGCTCAATTTTGCCGACATCGCTGACAGCCATGGGCTGACAGCCATGGGCTCGGAAAACCGGATGCCGGCAAAATTGAGCATCTATCTTTCGACCCGATAGCCGTGGGCCGACTTCAAAGTTTTTTTTTGTTTTGTTTTTTTACTTTTGGAAACTTTCGGGACCTCTGACTTAATATCGCCATGATATTAAGTCGGAGGGTGCACAGAAAAGCAGTTTTTACTGCTTTTCTGTGCACTTTCCCGGTGCCTGGAGAAATTAACGCCTACCTTTGGGTAGGCGCTAATTTCTGAAAGCAAAATGTGCGGCTTGGCTGAACATTTTGTTTTCTGAATCGCGCGGGAATACCTAATAGGGCCATCAACATGCATTTGCATGTTGCGGGCGCTATTAGGTTCGGGTGGTTGGACGCGCGTTTTCGACCCCTTACTGAATAAGGGGTAAAGCTAGCGCGTCCGATGGCACGTCTGATGGCGGGTTAACAGTGCGCTCCGTTGGAGCGCACTGTACTGTATCGGCCCGAGTTGACTCTACTCCAGCTCAATGATGCCGTGCCTTGTGAAGCCCAGGAGCTGATCGCACTGTGCACCGTACATCCACCTTCCTACCCGCGGGAGGCCTGCTGAGTGATGTCCCCAGATCTTTCAGGATTTCGTGGACTGGAACAGCTCCGGTATCTTGAGGCACATTAGTCAGCAGAGATCTTGATTCACCCTTCACCTACAAGTCAAAGAGAAATCATCCTTAACAAAACTGGGAAAGAGGAGTTCAGGGAGGTGGGGTCAAATGGTGAATCCTCCCTATCTGAATCCAGCTCGATAGAGTCTTCCGTCTCCCATGAGTTTTCTGATTCTGAATCAGACTATTACTAATTTTATTTCTATGCCATTACTAGCCATGTGACGCATGCTACAAATACGCATAAGAGACAGTCCCCCTACCCCCTAGAGCTTACAGTCTAGCCAAGAAAAACATATCCTGAGGCGGAATGAGGCTGGTGGGGCTGTGCGGTACCAGCTGTGCACGTGCAGAAGGGCATCGTAGCCACAGGTGGACACTTTCCCATTGCTGTGCTGTCAAAGAATGACCTCACGCACGTGTGGGACTGACCCAGTCTGCTTGTCCTCAGCTCTGAAGGAGGACTACACGTAGTCCCGAGAGCTTGCAAAAACTGTTACCCCTTATGATGGATTGGTGATAGCTGGGGGTAACTTTCAAAAGGCTTTACACAAGCTAATACAAACTATTACTGCAGCAATTTTTAAAGGCCATTTACCCACATAAAGTGCACAAACATGAATTCCTATGGACAATTCAATGGCATATATTGTAGCAATTTTCCAAAGCCCACTTATACAGGTAAAGTGCATTTACATGTATAAAATCCATTTTGAAAGTGCGTAAAGGCCGCGAATGTTTTCATTTGAATAGAAACCAGGCTTTATCTTAAATCGTACCCGTTTTCTCCCTGGCTTTTTTTTTTTTTAACTGCACCCCTGCCAATGAGGTCCCTGGTCCTCTTTCATGTAATAGAGCAGCTTAGATAAAAAAGCCCCTAGTCCCTAGGGGGGGAAGTGGTTATTATTATTTTAGTGGGGGAGGCACAGAGAACTGTTTTTTTCACCTGTGCATAGTGGAACCCGACACCCTCAGGTGGAGCTGCAGCATCCCTTAGTGCCAGGACACAGGCCTAACCCCTTTAATATCCAAGGCAGCGTGCCACAATGGACAGAAAGCATTAGAGTAAAGAGACAGATCCTTAAGGCTCCCTGTGTATACACAGACCTCCAAATAACGGGCTCCATGCTCCCAAACTGGGGTAAAAAATTTGTAAAAAGGTATCTGTGTCCTATGTGATGAGGGAGCGCCATGTTACGTTAGTGGTTATCTCTAAGGCTGAGCCGGGATGGATGGGGGGGGAGTCAGGAACTGATGACCCTAGAGGGCAAAGGCCAGGGGACATATGCTCCGGTTGACAGGTAGTTAGTCAGGCCCTCAGAAGGTCCCGTTGGTTCAGCCCAGGGCG
>NW_021820324.1:0-46768 GCF_901001135.1 Rhinatrema bivittatum | reverse complement strand
ACAATTAAATATGTCAAATGCAAATTTCCTTTTTTTCAATAAACTACTGCATTGCAATCATTGACAAAGATGCCATGGCCAATTATTGCATGCCTTAGGACATTATCACAGGTGATAATGCTCTAACACATGCAATAATTTGATTTTCACGGCATTAAAATTTAAATTAGGGAAAGGGGCTGGAGTTAAGAGGAGTTTGGGGGGGTTAGGGAAACTGAGTGGTAACTGTGCTGCTGGCGATAATGTCTTGGACATCATTGCAGGTAGTAGCGTGGGAAATAACAACGCATTTTTGCATGGTGCTACGGGGCGATAATATGCGGCATGGCCGCACTGTGGCAGGTGAAACCACACTGCAGTGATGCTTCCAGCTACACACTAGCACCTTCCCAACCCTTTTCTCACTTCACCACCCTGTTTATCACCTCAGCTCATCATTCTGTGGGGAAAGACGTATCTAGTCCCTTTTTTTAAACTTCAGATTCAGGTTATTTTCAATTATATTGTGTAATTTTTCTAAACCTTTCCTATCAATTCTAACCTAAATATGTGTTATTTTCATAGGACCATCTACTACAGCTGGATCAACAACAACAGGTAATTCCTTCTCATCACTCTGTAATCGTTTTAACTTGTTCTGCTTCCTTGTAGTTCAGATGCTTACGCTTCTCTATTTTAAGTTATGTATATGCATTCCAATTAAATATTTCAAATGCAAATTTCCTTTTTTTCAATAAACTACTGCATTGGAATCATTGACCAAGATGCCATGGCCAATTATTGCCTGCCTTAGGACTTTATCACAGGTGATAATGCTCTAACACATGCAATAATTTGATTTTCATGGCATTAAAGTTTAGATTAGGGATAGGGGTTGGAGTTAAGAGGAGTTCGGGGGGGTAAGGGAAATTGGGTGGTAACAGTGCTGCTGGCGATAATGTCTTGGACATTATTACATGTAGTAGCGTGGGAAATAACAACGCCTTTTTGCATGGTGCTACGGGGCGATTATATGCGGCACGGCCGCACTGTGGCAGGTGAAACCACACTGCAGTGATGCTTCCAGATACACACTAGCACCTTCCCAACCCTTTTCTCACTTCCCCACCCTCTTTATCACCTCAGCTCATCATTCTGTGGGGAATGATGAATCTAGCCCTTTTTTTAAACTTCAGATTCAGGTTATTTTCAATTATATTGTGTAATTTTTCTAAACCTTTCTTATCAATTCTAACCTAAATATGTGTTATTTTCATAGGACCAACTACTACACCTGGATCAACAACAACAGGTAATTCATTCTCATCTCTCTGTAATCGTTTTAACTTGTTCTGCTTCCTTGTAGTTCAGATGCTTACGCTTCTCTATTTTAAGTTATGTATATGCATTCCAATTAAATATTTCAAATGCAAATTTCCTTTTTTTCAATAAACTACTGCATTGGAATCATTGACCAAGATGCCATGGCCAATTATTGCCTGCCTTAGGACTTTATCACAGGTGATAATGCTCTAACACATGCAATAATTTGATTTTCATGGCATTAAAGTTTAGATTAGGGAAGGGGTTGGAGTTAAGAGGAGTTCGGGGGGGTAAGGGAAATTGGGTGGTAACAGTGCTGCTGGCGATAATGTCTTGGACCTTATTGCAGGTAGTAGCGTGGGAAATAACAACGCCTTTTTGCATGGTGCTACGGGGCGATTATATGCGGCACGGCCGCACTGTGGCAGGTGAAACCACACTGCCGTGATGCTTCCAGATACACACTAGCACCTTCCCAACCCTTTTCTCACTTCCCCACCCTCTTTATCACCTCAGCTCATCATTCTGTGGGGAATAATGAATCTAGCCCTTTTTTTAAACTTCTAATTCAGGTTATTTTCAATTATATTGTGTAATTTTTCTAAACCTTTCCTATAAATTCTATCCTAAATATGTGTTATTTTCATAGGACCATCTACTACAGCTGGATCAACAACAACAGGTAATTCCTTCTCATCTCTCTGTAATCGTTTTAACTTGTTCTGCTTCCTTGTAGTTCAGATGCTTACGCTTCTCTATTTTAAGTTATGTATATGCATTCCAATTAAATATTTCAAATGCAAATTTCCTTTTTTTCAATAAACTACTGCATTGGAATCATTGACCAAGATGCCATGGCCAATTATTGCCTGCCTTAGGACATTATCACAGGTGATAATGCTCTAACACATGCAATAATTTGATTTTCACGGCATTAAAATTTAAATTAGGGAAAGGGGCTGGAGTTAAGAGGAGTTCGGGGGGTTAGAGAAATTGGATGGTAACAGTGCTGCTGGCGATAATGTCTTGGACCTTATTGCAGGTAGTAGCGTGGGAAATAACAACGCCTTTTTGCATGGTGCTATGGGGCGATTATATGCGGCATGGCCGCACTGTGGCAGATGAAACAACACTGCAGTGATGCTTCCAGATACACACTAGCACCTTCCCAACCCTTTTCTCACTTCCCCACCCTGTTTATCACCTGAGCTCATCATTCTGTGGGGAATGATGTATCTAGCCCTTTTTTTAAACTTCAGATTCAGGTTATTTTCAATTATATTGTGTAATTTTTCTAAAGCTTTCCTATCAATTCTAACCTAAATATGTGTTATTTTCATAGGACCAACTACTACAGCTGGATCAACAACCACAGGTAATTCCTTCTCATCTCTCTGTAATTGTTTTAACTAGTTCTGCTTCCTTTTAGTTCAGATGCTTATGGTTCTCTATTTTAAGTTATGTATATGCATTCCAATTAAATATTTCAAATGCAAATTTCCTTTTTTTCAATAAAGTACTGCATTGGAATCATTGACCAAGATGCCATGGCCAATTATTGCCTGCCTTAGGACTTTATCACAGGTGATAATGCTCTAACACATGCAATAATTTGATTTTCATGGCATTAAAATTTAGATTAGGGAAAGGGGTTGGAGTGAAGAGGAGTTCGGGGGGTAAGGGAAATTGGGTGGTAACAGTGCTGCTGGCGATAATGTCTTGGACATCATTGCAGGTAGTAGCGTGGGAAATAACAACGCCTTTTTGCATGGTGCTACGGGGCGATAATATGCGGCACGGCCGCACTGTGGCAGGTGAAACCACACTGCCGTGATGATTCCAGATACACACTAGCACCTTCCCAACCCTTTTCTCACTTCCCCACCCTCTTTATCACCTCAGCTCATCATTCTGTGGGGAATGATGTATCTAGCCCTTTTTTTAAACTTCAGATTCAGGTTATTTTCAATTATATTGTGTAATTTTTCTAAACCTTTCCTATCAACTCTAACCTAAATATGTGTTATTTTCATAGGACCATCTACTACAGCTGGATCAACAACAACAGGTAATTCCTTCTCATCACTCTGTAATCGTTTTAACTAGTTCTGCTTCCTTGTAGTTCAGATGCTTACGCTTCTCTATTTTAAGTTATGTATATGCATTCCAATTAAATATTTCAAATGCAAATTTCCTTTTTTTCAATAAACTACTGCATTGGAATCATTGACCAAGACGCCATGGCCAATTATTGCCTGCCTTAGGACTTTATCACAGGTGATAATGCTCTAACACATGCAATATTTTGATTTTCATGGCATTAAAATTTAAATTAGGGAAAGGGGCTGGAGTTAAGAGGAGTTCGGGGGGGTTAGGGAAATTGGATGGTAACAGTGCTGCTGGCGATAATGTCTTGGACATCATTGTAGCGTGGGAAATAACAACGCCTTTTTGCATGGTGCTACTGGGCGAATATATGCGGCACGGCCGCACTGTGGCAGGTGAAACCACACTGCCGTGATGCTTCCAGATACACACTAGCACCTTCCCAACCCTTTTCTCACTTCCCCACCCTATTTATCACCTCAGCTTTTCATTCTGTGGGGAATGATGAATCTAGCCCTTTTTTTAAACTTCAAATTCAGGTTAGTTTCAATTATATTGTGTAATTTTTCTAAACCTTTCTTATCAATTCTAACCTAAATATGTGTTATTTTCATAGGACCAACTACTACAGCTGGATCAACAACAACAGGTAATTCCTTCTCATCTCTCTGTAATCGTTTTAACTTGTTCTGCTTCCTTTTAGCGGAACGACCTCCTGCAGTCGATCTCCTGCCGGCGCCATTTTCCGTACGGAAAACGATTTGCGGCAAGAAATCGCTTCCTGAACCCCGCTGGACTCCCAGAAACTTTTGGCTAGCTTGGGGGGGCCTCCTGACCCCCACAAGACTTGCCAAAAGTCCAGCGGGGGTCCGGAACGACCTCCTGCGTCGAATTGTTTTTGTCTATGGCCGCCGCCATTTTGCAGCGGCCATTTTGCAAAATGGCGCCGGCTGAAGACAACAGGATTCAATTGAGGGGGCCGTTCCGGACCGCCGCCGTTCTGGACCACCGCTGGATCCCCAGGTAATTTAAAGCATTTGGGGGGGGGGTTCGGGAGGGTGGGGGATTTAATTTAAAGGGTTGGGGGTGTGTTTTAGGGGGTTGGCACACGATTTTAACGATTTTCACGATAGTTTACCCACCCAAACGGCAACAATACGATTCCCTCCCCCTCCCAGCCGAAATCGATCGTTAAGACGATCGAGGACACGATTCACATCTCTACTTACCAGCAGTTTCAATATCAATGGGTAGCCATTTATGTAATTAACTCATCAGTTATCCGTTTAAATGCCTTTGGAATATTGAACCCATTATAGCTGTAGAATAATGGAATGTGCTTCCTCTGTGTTCAAATGTCATTATGAATTTGTAATAAACATTCCACTGAATGAGAACGGTTTAGTATAGGGAGAAGCACCAATCCAAATTCTAAAATATCATTCAAATAATGTTTACAGTGAATACTTAGTTTTTGGATGTTACCATATACGTAATATTTCTTTGGATACTATATTTTCATACCTGCCATATACAATTCTTTCCTCTTCTTACCTAATAATTTTCTGATTTTCATAGGAATAACTTCCCCATCAGCAAATGAAAACGGTATTATATATTTATATCTCAGCAAATGTTTAAGTTGCTTCTGCTTCTTCTTATTTTACATGCTAAATTCTAGATTTGTTACCTTTGATATATATACATTATAATTAAATATTAAAAAGTGCATTATAAAACCCCAGCACATGCATCAATTAGTAGACTTGGAGGACCTAACTCTTTATTGGGAGAAAAGGGATAACTGGGTAAAACTGGGAAAGATCGCGAATCCCACTATAAAATCCCCCGATTGAAAGGGTAGAAGTTGGATTTGCCCGTCCACATAAATTCAGTGCACATGTGTGCATGGCGAGACTATTTTATGAGATGAATGCATATACTCTCACTATTGATAAAATAGACATATCCCTGGGCACAAGCAGACAAATATGTGCAATGATGTGCCTCTGCACCTGTTTA
The DNA here is from genome assembly GCF_901001135.1 of Rhinatrema bivittatum. Classification (NCBI taxonomy): domain Eukaryota; kingdom Metazoa; phylum Chordata; class Amphibia; order Gymnophiona; family Rhinatrematidae; genus Rhinatrema; species Rhinatrema bivittatum. Next base: position 41,338 of record NW_021820324.1, on the reverse strand, counting down.
AAGTAATGATTATTTTTATTTTTTTAAGATTTCATTTGATTTTCTTTTTGCATTTTCATTTGGATTTGTTTTATCTTCTTTTGGTTTAGTTTTCTTTAATTGAAATGAAATATCAAAAACAATATAAACATTTGAAATTTAAACGATTAAAAACCACAAAACATGAAGTTCCAAAATAATGCATCCTATGTCCTGGGCCTCCTAAAATCTACCCATGTGATTTACCCTGCACCATCATACCCCAAATGTGTCTTCATTTTAATATTAATCATTTCCAATCTGGTATGAACCCCTGTTACTACTAAAATGCTGCAGCCACTATTGCAAGTAATGAAAGTACTGTGAAAGTAGATCTAATGGAATTATTATTGAAGGCAGCAATGGTGGAGAAAGAACAATTAGTCTTCAATCCTTTCTCATGAATTTTTAAATGGAAATGAATACTAGGGGTGTGCATTCGTTTTGAACTTATATGTAAAACGCAACTTTTTTTTTTTAACTTAAAAAAGTGATGAGGCGAAAACGATCGGATTTCCAACGTATTCAACATAGCTTTGTTGAATACGTTGGAAATCGCGATTGTTGATCCTAAATAAAAATTTAAACCCCTCACCCTCCTTAATCCCACCCCCCAAGACTTACCAAAACTCCCTGGTGGTCCAGCGGGGAGTCAGGACGCCATTTCTGTACTCCTTTGCGAGGAGCACGTGACGTCCGCGTCACTCCGACGTGACGCCGACGTCACGTGATTCCCCGCGCGTTCGCTCCGGGACCCTCGTTGGACCCAAAAGGAACTTTTGGCCAGCTTGGGGGGGAGGCCCCCCCAAGCTGGCCAAAAGGAGTACAGAAATGGCGTCCTGACTCCCCGCTGGACCACCAGGGAGTTTTAGTAAGTCTTGGGGGGGGATTAAGGAGGGTGAGGGGTTTAAATTTTTATTTAGGGAACTGGAGCACGTATGGACATAGACTCAACTTATGGAATTCTCCATATGTCCATATTGACCGAAATTGACCCCCCCTTTCGACTTATGGACTTATGAACATAAACTTTTGGTCTGCACATCCCTAATGAATACACCATAGAGGAAAATGTATTAAATAAATGCTGGGGAGAAAGAAAATAGGTGCATGATAATTCATCTGTGGTGATGATGTCACAGCTCATAGCTAAGTAGCTTGGGTTCTATTTTCAGTTACTCTGTTGTTGGCTCTTTAGCCGTTTAAATATATCCAGCTAACTACAGGTTATATTTTGCGGCTACCCTTAAGACAGGCCTATGAAACGACCATAGTTAGCTGAATAGGATAAGCAGCTAACGCCGAATGTTGGAGATAGACGTGTATCGTATGCAGATACTTCGCTTTCCCCATAAATGCCTCCATCCCTACCCCAGAATGCCCCATATTAATGAGAGTGGCTTACCAGCAGTTTCAATATCAATGGGTTGCCATTTATGTAATTAACTCATCAGTTATCCGTTTAAATGCCTTTGGAATATTGAACCCATTCTGTGGGGAATGATGAATCTAGCCCTTTTTTTAAACTTTAGATTCATGTTATTTTCAATTATATTCTGTAATTTTTCTAAACCTTTCTTATCAATTCTAACCTAAATATGTGTTATTTTCATAGGACCAACTACTAAACCTGGATCAATAACAACAGGTAAATCCTTCTCATCTCTCTGTAGTCGTTTTAACTTGTTCTGCTTCTTTGTAGTTCAGATGCTTACGCTTCTCTATTTTAAGTTATGTATATGCATTCCAATTAAATATTTCAAATGCAAATTTCCTTTTTTTCAATAAACTACTGCATTGCAATCATTGACCAAGATGCCATGGCCAATTATTGCATGCCTTAGGACATTATCACAGGTGATAATGCTCTAACACATGCAATAATTTGATTTTCACGGCATTAACATTTAAATTAGGGAAAGGGGCTGGAGTTAAGAGGAGTTCGGGGGGGTTAGGGAAACTGAGTGGTAACAGTGCTGCTGGCGATAATGTCTTGGACATCATTGCAGGTAGCAGCGTGGGAAATAACAACGTCTTTTTGCATGGTGCTACGGGGCGATAATATGCGGCACTGGCCGCACTGTGGCAGGTGAAACCACACTGCAGTGATGCTTCCAGATACACACTAGCACCTTCCCAACCCTTTTCTCACTTCCCCACCCTCTTTATCACCTCAGCTCATCATTCTGTGGGGAATGATGAATCTAGCCCTTTTTTTAAACTTCAGATTCAGGTTATTTTCAATTATATTGTGTAATTTTTCTAAACCTTTCCTATCAATTCTAACCTAAATATGTGTTATTTTCATAGGACCAACTACTACAGCTGGATCAACAACAACAGGTAATTCCTTCTCATCTCTCTGTAATCGTTTTAACTTGTTCTGCTTCCTTGTAGTTCAGATGCTTACGCTTCTCTATTTTAAGTTATGTATATGCATTCCAATTAAATATTTCAAATGCAAATTTCCTTTTTTTCAATAAACTACTGCATTGCAATCATTGACAAAGATGCCATGGCCAATTATTGCATGCCTTAGGACATTATCACAGGTGATAATGCTCTAACACATGCAATAATTTGATTTTCATGGCATTAAAGTTTAGATTAGGGAAAGGGGTTGGAGTTAAGAGGAGTTCGGGGGGGTAAGGGAAATTGGGTGGTAACAGTGCTGCTGGCGATAATGTCTTGGACATCATTGCAGGTAGTAGCGTGGGAAATAACAACGCCTTTTTGCATGGTGCTACGGGGCGATAATATGCGGCATGGCCGCACTGTGGCAGGTGAAACCACACTGCAGTGATGCTTCCAGATACACACTAGCACCTTCCCAACCCTTTTCTCACTTCCCCACCCTCTTTATCACCTCAGCTCATCATTCTGTGGAGAATGATGAATCTAGCCCTTTTTTTAAACTTCAAATTCAGGTTATTTTCAATTATATTGTGTAATTTTTCTAAACCTTTCCTATCAATTCTAACCTAAATATGTGTTATTTTCATAGGACCATCTACTACAGCTGGATCAACAACAACAGGTAATTCCTTCTCATCTCTCTGTAATCGTTTTAACTTGTTCTGCTTCCTTGTAGTTCAGATGCTTACGCTTCTCTATTTTAAGTTATGTATATGCATTCCAATTAAATATTTCAAATGCAAATTTCCTTTTTTTCAATAAACTACTGCATTGCAATCATTGACAAAGATGCCATGGCCAATTATTGCATGCCTTAGGACATTATCACAGGTGATAATGCTCTAACACATGCAATAATTTGATTTTCAAGGCATTAAAATTTAAATTAGGGAAAGGGGCTGGAGTTAAGAGGAGTTCGGGGGGGTTAGAGGAAATTGGATGGTAACAGTGCTGCTGGCGATAATGTCTTGGACATTATTGCAGGTAGTAGCGTGGGAAATAACAACGCCTTTTTGCATGGTGCTACGGGGCGATTATATGCGGCACGCCCGCTCTGTGGCAGGTGAAACCACACTGCAGTGATGCTTCCAGATACACACTAGCACCTTCCCAACCCTTTTCTCACTTCCCCACCCTGTTTATCACCTCAGCTCATCATTCTGTGTGGAATGATGTATCTAGCCCTTTTTTTAAACTTCAGATTCATGTTATTTTCAATTATATTGTGTAATTTTTCTAAACCTTTCCTATCAATTCTAACCTAAATATGTGTTATTTTCATAGGACCATCTACTACAGCTGGATCAACAACAACAGGTAATTCCTTCTCATCTCTCTGTAATCGTTTTAACTTGTTCTGCTTCCTTGTAGTTCAGATGCTTACGCTTCTCTATTTTAAGTTATGTATATGCATTCCAATTAAATATTTCAAATGCAAATTTCCTTTTTTTCAATAAACTACTGCATTGAATCATTGACCAAGATGCCATGGCCAATTATTGCCTGCCTTAGGACATTATCACAGGTGATAATGCTGTAACACATGCAATAATTTGATTTTCACGGCATTAAAATTTAAATTAGGGAAAGGGGCTGGAGTTAAGAGGAGTTCGGGGGGGTTAGGGAAACTGGGTGGTAGCCAATTATTGCATGCCTTAGGACATCATCACAGGTGATAATGCTCTAACACATGCAATAATTTGATTTTCATGGCATTAAAATTTAAATTAGGGAAAGGGGCTGGAGTTAAGAGGAGTTCGGGGGGTTAGGGAAAGCTGAGTGGTAACTGTGCTGCTGGTGATAATGTCTTGGACATCATTGCAGGTAGTAGCGTGGGAAATAACAACGCCTTTTGCATGGTGCTACGGGGCGATTAATATGCGGCAGGGCCGCACTGTGGCAGGTGAAACCACACTGCCAGTGATGCTTCCAGATACACACTAGCACCTTCCAACCCTTTTCTCACTTCCCCACCCGCTTTATCACCTCAGCTCATCATTCTGTGGGGAATGATGTATCTAGCCCTTTTTTTAAATTCAGATTCAGGTTATTTTCAATTATATTGGTGTAATATTTCTAAAGCTTTCTTATCAATTCTAACCTAAATATGTGTTATTTTCATAGGACCAACTACTACACCTGGATCAACAACAACAGGTAATTCCTTCTCATCTCTCTGTAATCAGTTTTAACTTGTTCTGCTTCCTTGTAGTTCAGATGCTTACGCTTCTCTATTTTAAGTTATGTATATGCATTCCAATTAAATATTTCAAATGCAAATTTCCTTTTTTTCAATAAACTACTGCATTGGAATCATTGACCAAGATGTCATGGCCAATTATTGCATGCCTTAGGACATTATCACAGGTGATAATGCTCTAACACATGCAATAATTTGATTTTCAAGGCATTAAAATTTAAATTAGGGAAAGGGGCTGGAGTTAAGAGGAGTTCGGGGGGGTTAGGGAAACTGAGTGGTAACAGTGCTGCTGGCGATAATGTCTTGGACATTATTGCAGGTAGTAGCGTGGGAAATAACAACGCCTTTTTGCATGGTGCTACTGGGCGATTATATGCGGCACGGCCGCACTGTGGCAGGTGAAACCACACTGCCGTGATGCTTCCAGATACACACTAGCACCTTCCCAACCCTTTTCTCACTTCCCCACCCTCTTTATCACCTCAGCTCATCATTCTGTGGGGAATGATGAATCTAGCCCTTTTTTTAAACTTCAGATTCAGGTTATTTTCAATTATATTGCGTAATTTTTCTAAACCTTTCCTATCAATTCTAACCTAAATATGTGTTATTTTCATAGGACCATCTACTACAGCTGGATCAACAACAACAGGTAATTCCTTCTCATCTCTCTGTAATCGTTTTAACTTGTTCTGCTTCCTTGTAGTTCAGATGCTTACGCTTCTCTATTTTAAGTTATGTATATGCATTCCAATTAAATATTTCAAATGCAAATTTCCTTTTTTTCAATAAACTACTGCATTGGAATCATTGACCAAGATGCCATGGCCAATTATTGCCTGCCTTAGGACATTATCACAGGTGATAATGCTCTAACACATGCAATAATTTGATTTTCAAGGCATTAAAATTTAAATTAGGGAAAGGGGCTGGAGTTAAGAGGAGTTCGGGGGGGTTAGGGAAATTGGAGTGGTAACAGTGCTGCTGGCGATAATGTCTTGGACCTTATTGCAGGTAGTAGCGTGGGAAATAACAACGCCTTTTTGCATGGTGCTACGGGGCGATTATATGCGGCACGGCCGCACTGTGGCAGGTGAAACCACACTGCCGTGATGCTTCCAGATACACACTAGCACCTTCCCAACCCTTTTCTCACTTCCCCACCCTCTTTATCACCTCAGCTCATCATTCTGTGGGGAATGATGAATCTAGCCCTTTTTTTAAACTTCAGATTCAGGTTATTTTCAATTATATTGTGTAATTTTTCTAAAGCTTTCCTATCAATTCTAACCTAAATATGTGTTATTTTCATAGGACCATCTACTACAGCTGGATCAACAACAACAGGTAATTCCTTCTCATCTCTCTGTAATCGTTTTAACTTGTTCTGCTTCCTTGTAGTTCAGATGCTTACGCTTCTCTATTTTAAGTTATGTATATGCATTCCAATTAAATATTTCAAATGCAAATTTCCTTTTTTTCAATAAACTACTGCATTGGAATCATTGACCAAGATGCCATGGCCAATTATTGCCTGCCTTAGGACATTATCACAGGTGATAATGCTCTAACACATGCAATAATTTGATTTTCACGGCATTAAAATTTAAATTAGGGAAAGGGGCTGGAGTTAAGAGGAGTTCGGGGGGGTTAGGGAAATTGGGTGGTAACAGTGCTGCTGGCGATAATGTCTTGGACCTTATTGCAGGTAGTAGCGTGGGAAATAACAACGCCTTTTTGCATGGTGCTACGGGGCGATTATATGCGGCACGGCCGCACTGTGGCAGGTGAAACCACACTGCCGTGATGCTTCCAGATACACACTAGCACCTTCCCAACCCTTTTCTCACTTCCCCACCCTCTTTATCACCTCAGCTCATCATTCTGTGGGGAATGATGAATCTAGCCCTTTTTTTAAACTTCAAATTCAGGTTATTTTCAATTATATTGTGTAATTTTTCTAAACCTTTCCTATCAACTCTAACCTAAATATGTGTTATTTTCATAGGGCCATCTACTACAGCTGGATCAACAACAACAGGTAATTCCTTCTCATCACTCTGTAATCATTTTAACTTGTTCTGCTTCCTTGTAGTTCAGATGCTTACGCTTCTCTATTTTAAGTTATGTATATGCATTCCAATTAAATATTTCAAATGCAAATTTCCTTTTTTTCAATAAACTACTGCATTGCAATCATTGACAAAGATGCCATGGCCAATTATTGCATGCCTTAGGACATTATCACAGGTGATAATGCTGTAACACATGCAATAATTTGATTTTCAAGGCATTAAAATTTAAATTAGGGAAAGGGGCTGGAGTTAAGAGGAGTTCGGGGGGGTTAGAGAAATTGGATGGTAACAGTGCTGCTGGCGATAATGTCTTGGACATTATTGCAGGTAGTAGCGTGGGAAATAACAACGCCTTTTTGCATGGTGCTACGGGGCGATTATATGCGGCACGGCCGCACTGTGGCAGGTGAAACCACACTGCAGTGATGCTTCCAGATACACACTAGCACCTTCCCAACCCTTTTCTCACTTCCCCACCCTGTTTATCACCTCAGCTCATCATTCTGTGTGGAATGATGTATCTAGCCCTTTTTTTAAACTTCAGATTCATGTTATTTTCAATTATATTGTGTAATTTTTCTAAACCTTTCCTATCAATTCTAACCTAAATATGTGTTATTTTCATAGGACCATCTACTACAGCTGGATCAACAACAACAGGTAATTCCTTCTCATCTCTCTGTAATCGTTTTAACTTGTTCTGCTTCCTTGTAGTTCAGATGCTTACGCTTCTCTATTTTAAGTTATGTATATGCATTCCAATTAAATATTTCAAATGCAAATTTCCTTTTTTTCAATAAACTACTGCATTGGAATCATTGACCAAGATGCCATGGCCAATTATTGCATGCCTTAGGACATTATCACAGGTGATAATGCTCTAACACATGCAATAATTTGATTTTCACGGCATTAAAATTTAAATTAGGGAAAGGGGCTGGAGTTAAGAGGAGTTCGGGGGGGTTAGGGAAACTGAGTGGTAACAGTGCTGCTGGCGATAATGTCTTGGACATCATTGCAGGTAGTAGCGTGGGAAATAACAACGCCTTTTTGCATGGTGCTACGGGGCGATAATATGCGGCACGGCCGCACTGTGGCAGGTGAAACCACACTGCAGTGATGCTTCCAGATACACACTAGCACCTTCCCAACCCTTTTCTCACTTCCCCACCCTCTTTATCACCTCAGCTCATCATTCTGTGGGGAATGATGAATCTAGCCCTTTTTTTAAACTTCAGATTCAGGTTATTTTCAATTATATTGTGTAATTTTTCTAAACCTTTCCTATCAATTCTAACCTAAATATGTGTTATTTTCATAGGACCAACTACTACACCTGGATCAACAACAACAGGTAATTCCTTCTCATCTCTCCATAATCATTTTAACTTGGTCTGCTTCCTTGTAGTTCAGATGCCTTTGCTTCTCTATTTTAAGTTATGTATATGCATTCCAATTAAATATTTCAAATGCAAATTTCCTTTTTTTCAATAAACTACTGCATTGGAATCATTGACCAAGATGTCATGGCCAATTATTTAATGCCTTCGGACATTATCACAGGTGATAATGCTCTAACACATGCAATAATTTGATTTTCAAGGCATTAAAATTTAAATTAGGGAAAGGGGCTGGAGTTAAGAGGAGTTCCGGGGGGTTAGGGAAACTGAGTGGTAACAGTGCTGCAGGCGATAATGTCTTGGACCTTATTGCAGGTAGTTGCGTGGGAAATAACAACGCCTTTTTGCATGGTACTACTGGGCGATTATATGCGGCACGGCCGCACTGTGGCAGGTGAAACCACACTGCTGTGATGCTTCCAGATACACACTAGCACCTTCCCAACCCTTTTCTCACTTCCCCACCCTATTTATCACCTCAGCTTTTCATTCTGTGGGGAATGATGAATCTAGCCCTTTTTTTAAACTTCAAATTCAGGTTAGTTTCAATTATATTGTGTAATTTTTCTAAACCTTTCTTATCAATTCTAACCTAAATATGTGTTATTTTCATAGGACCAACTACTACAGCTGGATCAACAACAACAGGTAATTCCTTCTCATCTCTCTGTAATCGTTTTAACTTGTTCTGCTTCCTTTTAGCTGAACGACCTCCTGCAGTCGATCTCCTGCCGGCGCCATTTTCCGTACGGAAAACGATTCGCGGCAAGAAATCGCTTCCTGAACCCCGCTGGACTCCCAGAAACTTTTGGCCAGCTTGGGGGGGCCTCCTGACCCCCACAAGACTTGCCAAAAGTCCAGCGGGGGTCCGGAACGACCTCCTGCGTCGAATCGTTTTTGTCTATGGCCGCCGCCATTTTGCAGCGGCCATTTTGCAAAATGGCGCCGGCTGAAGACAACAGGATTCAATTGAGGGGGCCGTTCCGGACCGCCGCCGTTCTGGACCACCGCTGGATCCCCAGGTAATTTAAAGCATTTGGGGGGGGGGTTCGGGAGGGTGGGGGATTTAATTTAAAGGGTCGGGGGTGTGTTTTAGGGGGTTGGCACACGATTTTAACGATTTTCACGATAGTTTACCCACCCAAACGGCAACAATACGATTCCCTCCCCCTCCCAGCCGAAATCGATCGTTAAGACGATCGAGGACACGATTCACATCTCTACTTACCAGCAGTTTCAATATCAATGGGTAGCCATTTATGTAATTAACTCATCAGTTATCCGTTTAAATGCCTTTGGAATATTGAACCCATTATAGCTGTAGAATAATGGAATGTGCTTCCTCTGTGTTCAAATGTCATTATGAATTTGTAATAAACATTCCACTGAATGAGAACGGTTTAGTATAGGGAGAAGCACCAATCCAAATTCTAAAATATCATTCAAATAATGTTTACAGTGAATACTTAGTTTTTGGATGTTACCATATACGTAATATTTCTTTGGATACTATATTTTCATACCTGCCATATACAATTCTTTCCTCTTCTTACCTAATAATTTTCTGATTTTCATAGGAATAACTTCCCCATCAGCAAATGAAAACGGTATTATATATTTATATCTCAGCAAATGTTTAAGTTGCTTCTGCTTCTTCTTATTTTACATGCTAAATTCTAGATTTGTTACCTTTGATATATATACATTATAATTAAATATTAAAAAGTGCATTATAAAACACCAGCACATGCATCAATTAGTAGACTTGGAGGACCTAACTCTTTATTGGGAGAAAAGGGATAACTGGGTAAAACTGGGAAAGATCGCGAATCCCACTATAAAATCCCCCGATTGAAAGGGTAGAAGTTGGATTTGCCCGTCCACATAAATTCAGTGCGCATGTGTGCATGGCGAGACTATTTTATGAGATGAATGCATATACTCTCACTATTGATAAAATAGACATATCCCTGGGCACAAGCAGACAAATATGTGCAATGATGTGCCTCTGCACCTGTTTAAAGTAATGATTATTTTTATTTTTTTAAGATTTCATTTGATTTTCTTTTTGCATTTTCATTTGGATTTGTTTTATCTTCTTTTGGTTTAGTTTTCTTTAATTGAAATGAAATATCAAAAACAATATAAACATTTGAAATTTAAACGATTAAAAACCACAAAACATGAAGTTCCAAAATAATGCATCCTATGTCCTGGGCCTCCTAAAATCTACCCATGTGATTTACCCTGCACCATCATACCCCAAATGTGTCTTCATTTTAATATTAATCATTTCCAATCTGGTATGAACCCCTGTTACTACTAAAATGCTGCAGCCACTATTGCAAGTAATGAAAGTACTGTGAAAGTAGATCTAATGGAATTATTATTGAAGGCAGCAATGGTGGAGAAAGAACAATTAGTCTTCAATCCTTTCTCATGAATTTTTAAATGGAAATGAATACTAGGGGTGTGCATTCGTTTTGAACTTATATGTAAAACGCAACTTTTTTTTTTTAACTTAAAAAAGTGATGAGGCGAAAACGATCGGATTTCCAACTTATTCAACATAGCTTTGTTGAATACGTTGGAAATCGCGATTGTTGATCCTAAATAAAAATTTAAACCCCTCACCCTCCTTAATCCCCCCCCCCCAAGACTTACCAAAACTCCCTGGTGGTCCAGCGGGGAGTCAGGACGCCATTTCTGTACTCCTTTGCGAGGAGCACGTGACGTCCGCGTCACTCCGACGTGACGCCGACGTCACGTGATTCCCCGCGCGTTCGCTCCGGGACCCTCGTTGGACCCAAAAGGAACTTTTGGCCAGCTTGGGGGGGAGGCCCCCCCAAGCTGGCCAAAAGGAGTACAGAAATGGCGTCCTGACTCCCCGCTGGACCACCAGGGAGTTTTAGTAAGTCTTGGGGGGGGATTAAGGAGGGTGAGGGGTTTAAATTTTTATTTAGGGAACTGGAGCACGTATGGACATAGACTCAACTTATGGAATTCTCCATATGTCCATATTGACCGAAATTGACCCCCCCTTTCGACTTATGGACTTATGAACATAAACTTTTGGTCTGCACATCCCTAATGAATACACCATAGAGGAAAATGTATTAAATAAATGCTGGGGAGAAAGAAAATAGGTGCATGATAATTCATCTGTGGTGATGATGTCACAGCTCATAGCTAAGTAGCTTGGGTTCTATTTTCAGTTACTCTGTTGTTGGCTCTTTAGCCGTTTAAATATATCCAGCTAACTACAGGTTATATTTTGCGGCTACCTTTAAGACAGGCCTATGAAACGACCATAGTTAGCTGAATAGGATAAGCAGCTAACGCCGAATGTTGGAGATAGACGTGTATCGTATGCAGATACTTCGCTTTCCCCATAAATGCCTCCATCCCTACCCCAGAATGCCCCATATTAATGAGAGTGGCTTACCAGCAGTTTCAATATCAATGGGTTGCCATTTATGTAATTAACTCATCAGTTATCCGTTTAAATGCCTTTGGAATATTGAACCCATTCTGTGGGGAATGATGAATCTAGCCCTTTTTTTAAACTTCAAATTCAGGTTATTTTCAATTATATTGTGTAATTTTTCTAAACCTTTCTTATCAATTCTAACCTAAATATGTGTTATTTTCATAGGACCAACTACTACAGCTGGAGCAACAACAACAGGTAATTCCTTCTCATCTCTCTGTAATCGTTTTAACTTGTTCTGCTTCCTTGTAGTTCAGATGCTTACGCTTCTCTATTTTAAGTTATGTATATGCATTCCAATTAAATATTTCAAATGCAAATTTCCTTTTTTTCAATAAACTACTGCATTGGAATCATTGACCAAGATGCCATGGCCAATTATTGCATGCCTTAGGACATTATCACAGGTGATAATGCTCTAACACATGCAATAATTTGATTTTCAAGGCATTAAAATTTAAATTAGGGAAAGGGGCTGGAGTTAAGAGGAGTTCCGGGGGGGTTAGGGAAACTGAGTGGTAACAGTGCTGCTGGCGATAATGTCTTGGACCTTATTGCAGGTAGTAGCGTGGGAAATAACAACGCCTTTTTGCATGGTGCTATGGGGCGATTATATGCGGCATGGCCGCACTGTGGCAGGTGAAACCACACTGCAGTGATGCTTCCAGATACACACTAGCACCTTCCCAACCCTTTTCTCACTTCCCCACCCTGTTTATCACCTGAGCTCATCATTCTGTGGGGAATGATGTATCTAGCCCTTTTTTTAAACTTCAGATTCAGGTTATTTTCAATTATATTGTGTATTTTTTCTAAAGCTTTCCTATCAATTCTAACCTAAATGTGTTATTTTCATAGGACCAACTACTACAGCTGGATCAACAACCACAGGTAATTCCTTCTCATCTCTCTGTAATTGTTTTAACTAGTTCTGCTTCCTTTTAGTTCAGATGCTTATGGTTCTCTATTTTAAGTTATGTATATGCATTCCAATTAAATATTTCAAATGCAAATTTCCTTTTTTTCAATAAACTACTGCATTGGAATCATTGAAAAATGTGCCATGGCCAATTATTGCATGCGTTAGGACATTATCGCAGGTGATAATGCTGTAACACATGCAATAATTTGATTTTCAAGGCATTAAAATTTAAATTAGGGAAAGGGGCTAGAGTTAAGAGGAGTTCAGGGGGGTCAGGGAAACTGAGTGGTAACAGTGATGCTGGCGATAATGTCTTGGACATCATTGCAGGTAGTAGCGTGGGAAATAACAACGCCTTTTTGCATGGTGCTACGGGGCGATAATATGTGGCATGGCTGCACTGTGGCAGGTGAAACCACGCTGCAGTGATGCTTCCAGATACACACTAGCACCATCCCAACCCTTTTCTCACTTCCCCACCCTGTTTATCACCTCAGCTCATCATTCTGTGGGGAATGATGTATCTAGCCCTTTTTTTAAACTTCAGATTCAGGTTATTTTCAATTATATTGTGTAATTTTTCTAAAGCTTTCCTATCAGTTCTAACCTAAATATTTGTTATTTTCATAGGACCATCTACTACAGCTGGATCAACAACAACAGGTAATTCCTTCTCATCTCTCTGTAATCGTTTTAACTTGTTCTGCTTCCTTGTAGTTCAGATGCTTACGCTTCTCTATTTTAAGTTATGCATATGCATTCCAATTAAATATTTCAAATGCAAATTTCCTTTTTTTCAATAAACTACTGCATTGGAATCATTGACCAAGATGCCATGGCCAATTATTGCATGCCTTAGGACATTATCACAGGTGATAATGCTTTAACACATGCAATAATTTGATTTTCACGGCATTAAAATTTAAATTAGGGAAAGGGGCTGGAGTTAAGAGGAGTTCGGGGGGGTTAGGGAAACTGAGTGGTAACAGTGCTGCTGGCGATAATGTCTTGGACATCATTGCAGGTAGTAGCGTGGGAAATAACAACGCCTTTTTGCATGGTGCTACGGGGCGATAATATGCGGCATGGCCGCACTGTGGCAGGTGAAACCACACTGCCGTGATGCTTCCAGATACACACTAGCACCTTCCCAACCCTTTTCTCACTTCCCCACCCTCTTTATCACCTCAGCTCATCATTCTGAGGGGAATGATGAATCTAGCCCTTTTTTTAAACTTCAAATTCAGGTTATTTTCAATTATATTGTGTAATTTTTCTAAACCTTTCCTATCAATTCTAACCTAAATATGTGTTATTTTCATAGGACCATCTACTACAGCTGGATCAACAACAACAGGTAATTCCTTCTCATCTCTCTGTAATCGTTTTAACTTGTTCTGCTTCCTTGTAGTTCAGATGCTTACGCTTCTCTATTTTAAGTTATGTATATGCATTCCAATTAAATATTTCAAATGCAAATTTCCTTTTTTTCAATAAACTACTGCATTGGAATCATTAACCAAGATGCCATGGCCAATTATTCCATGCCTTAGGACATTATCACAGGTGATAATGCTCTAACACATGCAATAATTTGATTTTCACGGCATTAAAATTTAAATTAGGGAAAGGGGCTGGAGTTAGGAGGAGTTTGGGGGGGGGTAAGGGAAATTGGGTGGTAACAGTGCTGCAGGCGATAATGTCTTGGACCTTATTGCAGGTAGTTGCGTGGGAAATAACAACGCCTTTTTGCATGGTGCTACGAGGCGATTATATGCGGCACGGCCGCACTGTGGCAGGTGAAACCACACTGCCGTGATGCTTCCAGATACACACTAGCACCTTCCCAACCCTTTTCTCACTTCCCCACCCTCTTTATCACCTCAGCTCATCATTCTGTGGGGAATGATGAATCTAGCCCTTTTTTTTAAACTTCAAATTCAGGTTATTTTCAATTATATTGTGTAATTTTTCTAAACCTTTCTTATCAATTCTAACCTAAATATGTGTTATTTTCATAGGACCAACTACTACAGCCTGGATCAATCAACAACAGGTAATTCCTTCTCATCTCTCTGTAATCGTTTTAACTTGTTCTGCTTCCTTGTAGTTCAGATGCTTATGCTTCTCTATTTTAAGTTATGTATATGCATTCCAATTAAATATTTCAAATGCAAATTTCCTTTTTTTCAATAAACTACTGCCTTGGAATCATTGACCAAGATGCCATGGCCAATTATTGCATGCCTTAGGACATTATCACAGGTGATAATGCTCTAACACATGCATGGCGATTCTATTTTATAATATGAATGCATATACTCTCGTAAGTGATAAAATACACATATCTATGGGCACAAGCAGACAAATATGTGCAATGATGTACCTCCACCCCAATTTGAAGTAATTATCCTTTTTATTATTTGAAACTTGCATTTGATTTCGTTATTGAATTTTATTTTGGATTATTTTCCCTTCTTTTGGTTTTGTTTTCTTTATTTGAAATTAAAAATCAAAAACAATAAAAAAAATTGAAATTTAAACACTTAAAAACCAGAAAACATGAAGTTCCAAAATAATGCATCCTATGTCCTGGGCCTCCTAAAATCTACCCATGTGATTTACCCTGCACCATCATACCCCAAATGTGTCTTCATTTTAATATTAATCATTTCCAATCTGGTATGAACCCCTGTTACTACTAAAATGCTGCAGCCACTATTGCAAGTAATGAAAGTACTGTGAATGTAGATCTAATGGAATTATTATTGAAGGCTGCAGTGGTGGAGAAAGAGCAATTAGTCTTCACTCCTTTCTCATGAATTTTTAAATGGAAATGAATACACCATAGAGGAAAATGTATTAAATAAATGCTGGGGAGAAAGAAAATAGGTGCATGATAATTAATCTGTGGTGATGATGTCATAGCTAATAGCTAAGTAGCTTGGGTTCTCTTTTCAGTTACTCTGTTGTTGGCTCTTTAGCCGTATAAATATATCCAGCTAACTACAGGTTATATTTTGCGGCTACCTTTAAGACAGCCCTATGACACGACCATAGTTAGCTGAATAGGATAAGCAGCTAACGCCGAATGTTGGAGATAGACGTGTATCGTATGCAGATACTTCGCTTTCCCCATAAATGCCTCCATCCCTTCCCCAGAATGCCCCATATTAATGAGAGTGACTTACCAGCAGTTTCAATATCAATGGGTAGCCATTTATGTAATTAACTCATCAGTTATCCGTTTAAATGCCTTTGGAATATTCAACCCATTATAGCTGCAGAAAAAACGGAATGTGCTTCCTCTGTGTTCAAATGTCATTATGAATTTGTAATAAACTTTCCACTGAATGAGAACTCTTTCGTATAGGGAGAAGAACCAATCTAAGTTCTAAAATATCATTCAAATAATGTTTACAGCGAATACTTAGTTTTTGAATGTTGGCGATTCTATTTTATAATATGAATGCTTATACTCTCGTAAGTGATAAAATACACATATCTATGGGCACAAGCAGTCAGATATGTGCAATGATGTGTTGGACTCCGGAGGTGGATCCTTGGGCTGACCGCCTGGGAGGTGGACGGGAAGCAGACTGCTGAGCCAACGATGAGACTTCACCTGGAAACTTGAGACTCCCCTAGAGGAGCTGTTGGAGCCCGAGTCGCTAGGATTTAGTTGACCGCCCTGGAAGCCCAAGGTCCCCCCAGGAGGAGCCCGTAGGGACCCGGACCGCTGGGACTTAGGTGAGCGGCGACAGCAGGGAACCAGGAACGGACCGGAGTCGGACTGGACAGCAAGAGGCAGAATCGAGAAGATGGACCAGGATCAAGGCAGGCGGCTGAAGACAGAATCGATGAGACGAACCAGGATCAAGGCAGGCGGCTGAAGACAGAATCGATGAGACGAACCAGGATCAAGGCAGGCTGGAACACAGGAACAAGGAGACAGGAACAAACAAGCAGGAACAGGAACACAGCGGCAACTAGCAAGCACAAGGCAACCACGTTGCATGGCAAAGCAGGAAGGACTCGAGCTGACTTAAATCCCCCGCCGGTGCTGACGTCAGCCGGGGGGCGGTTCAGCACATCCGGGTGCTGGACCATCAAAAGCCCGGCCCTCGCGCGCGCGCGTTCCCCGCAAGGGGAGGAGTCATCCACGGGCCTCGGCGGCGTTGACAGTGTCTCCCTCATGGAGACGCCGCTGCCATGCGGCCAGGCCGGCCCCGACTCCCGCGGCTCGCGGCGGGACAGAGGAAACCATGGTGAAGGTAAGGACCCGGTCGCCAGCGTGGCGACCGGGGCTGTAACAGTACCCCCTCTCTTACGCCCCCTCCGCAGAGGTCCTGACTTCCTGGGGTGGTCCTGATGAAATTGAATTAGCAGCGACTTGTCCAAGATATTCCGGGCAGGCTCCCAAGAATTTTCCTCGGGTCCGCATCCCTCCCATGCCAGAAGATACTCCCAGCGGCGGGCGTGGAAACGCACGTCCAGTACTTCCCGTACCTGATACGTGGGTTCCTCGGTAGATGAGGATGATACTGCATCTGTTGTTGGTCGATGGAAACATGAGAGCACCACAGGCTTCAATAGTGATACGTGGAACATGTTGTGTATGCGGAGAGATGAAGGGAGGCGAAGTCTATAGGATACCAAACCTATTCGCTCCGCTACTTGAAAAGGACCACAGTATCTAGATGCCAACTTTCGAGATCGGCCTGGCAGATGGAGATTTCTAGTACTCAACCAGACCTTGTTACCAGGTAGGAATACTGGCGCCGGACGTCGGTGGCGATTGGCGCATCTTTGGGCCTTCTCTGCGGCTGTGGTAAGTCGCTGCTGGATTGTCTTCCAGAGGCGTTGAATCTGATGGGCTACAGTTAGTGCTGCTGGTGAAGGAACGGTAACCGGAATAGATACTGGCGGTCTCGGGTGGCGACCAAATACTGTCTGAAAAGGTGATTGACCTGTAACTGAGTGGGTATGATTATTATAGGCGAACTCGGCCCAGGGAAGAAGAAAAACCCAGTTGTTCCCCTCTCGGAGATGAAGCTTCGAAGGAAAGTCTTCAGCGACCGGTTCATCCGTTCAGTCTGTCCATTACTCTGAGGATGGAATGCAGTGGACAGGTTTAGCTGTACTCCGAACTTCTATTTTTTTTATATTTAATCTTTATTAATTTTTCACAAATGACTTACATCATGAAAACAGGAAAATATGTTCCACAACACTGTAACCAATATAGAAATTAACACAATAACATTATTACTGCTGGTACATATTCCATAATTGGGGGGAGATTCAAATAGAAATTACCAAAATATTCATCAACTTTAACTAAGAAAGAAGCAAATTTTTTCTTAATTTTAATCATACAAGTAAACATTATTTAAAGAGGAGGGAGGTATATTTTTTTTACTGAACATGCTCTCCTGATACTTCCACTTGAATTTTATCTATCAAAAAGGTTTCTAAATATGTAGGGTCCAAAAATCCAAATCTCTTCCCTTTATAATTAAAACAGCATAAACAGGGGAACTTCAGAAAAAAGGTTGCGCCTATTGCTAGTACGCGTGCTTTCAAAGATAGAAAATATTTTCTTCTAAGTTGTGTGGCCCTAGCCACATCAGGAAACATCTGCAGCTTATGGCCGCAGAATAGGAAATTTTTAGATCTAAAGAACCTTTTGAATAGATTTTCCTTATCTTGCTCCGCTACAAAAGCTATAAAAAGGGTAGCCCTTTTATTTATAATATCTAATGATTCTTCCAAGAAGGTCGAAACTCCTGGAGAAGATGGAAGCTCTCCATTTTCCTTCTGAAAACCAGTATTACTAGCTGGTTTTTTTTTCCAAATAATAAATTTTTGAGACTTTAGGTATTTCTTCATCTTGATATTGCAATATTTCCTTCAAAAATGTCTTAAAACATCTCCCATGGAGTTAATAAGCGAGTAATCGGGAAATTTAATATTCTCATGTTCCTAGATCTAAATAAATTTTCTACATATTCAACCTCCTTATGCATCATAAGACTATCCTTTATAAAAACATTCTCGGAGTTCTGGATTAATTGGATCTTATTCATCATAGTTGTTATATCTTTTTCATGTTTAACCACCTTTTTTTCTTGTTCATTGATTAAACCCCTATTAATATTAATAGCTGCCACCAACGATTCATTCATTTTAATCACATTATTATCAAGTTTAGATATCATCCAACCAAGATCCACCATAGTAACATTATCCGGTACAATCACGGGACTAATATTACTCTCTATGTGAATTGGAGGTTTTAATAACATAACATTACTACTAGAAGCAATAACACTTCAATCCCGGTGAGGTACAGACTGACTATCTACAACTGTACCTTCCTGGGTTAGTCCTACCAGTTCACATGATGTTCCAGGAGATGTTAACACCTTCGGTTGTGGTGGTGGAGTATGTCCTTCGCCAGGACTGAGGGAGATTAAGAACATATCTCCCACACTGTCCTCTCTTGGAGTTTCCAACACCCTTAAAACGTGTTGGTCCATAGGGCCTGTGTGTTGTAGTTGCACTGGTGAGGAGGTAGTAATAACTCTCGCCTTCCATTTTTTCCCCATGAAGATAACACTGCAAAGAGATTTGCCGGCCTCCGGCCTATTCCGGTCTAAGCTGGTCCAAGCCGCGCGCCCCTTCAGCGTGTGTGGCTTAGGCAACGCGCCGGCGGCAGTGGGGCACCGCCCTTCCGCCGACTTTGTAGTCAGAAGGGGTCCTCAGCTGACGTCACTCAGCTGGGCTTTGGCTTGCCTGCACGATCTCTCCCGTAGCAGCTGGATGCAGGTAAAAACAATCAGGCTTTGCCTGCTTCAGTTTTCACTCTCACAGCAGTCCGGTCGGCACCTCAGGGGGGGGGGGGGCGATTCCCTCCTCCCTTCTCCATAGCAGCTGGATGCAGGTAAAGACAGTCAGGTTTTGCCTGCTTCAGATTTCACTCTCACAGCAGTCCGGTCGGCACCTCAGGGGGGGGCGAGTCCCTCCTCCCTTCTCCTTCACTTGCTCCCCGACTGGCAGCTTCCCTTCCCCCGATTTTGTACTCCGAACTTCTTGCAGAGGGCGAGCCAGAATCGAGCGGTGAACTGGGGACCCCTGTCGGATACTATGCTTTGCGGGAGGCCGTGGGCCCAGAAGATGTGTTGCGTGAACAGGAGCTCCTGTTCAGGTGCCGAAGGAAGCTTGGGCAGGGGTACCAGATGAACCATTTTTGAGAAGCGATCCACTGTGACCCATATCATAAGTTATCAATATAATCCACCATGTTAAGCAACCTTTTTTGTAAATACTGATACGTTCCTTGTACCTTTCTCAACTGCTGTCTTTCCTCCTTTACCTCTCTCCCCCCCTCACCCCCCCCCCTTTTTCGCTCCTGCTCCATTCCCCCACTCCCTGTTTTTTGTAATTTCCTCCTTCTCAAGTTTATTGTAAACCGGCGTGATGTGCTTGCACGAACACCGGTATATTAAAAGCTGTTAAATAAAAAAAAATAAAATAAAATAATTGCCCTCAGATGGCGGTAGGTCCACCACAAAATCTGTGGCGATGTGAGTTTATGGTTCGGTGGGTATGTGTAGTGGCTGTAAGAGGCCCCAAGGTCGGCCGCAAAGAGGCTTCTGTCTAGCACAGACTGGACATGAATCTACGTACAGGCGTACATCCTGCCACACCTTGGCCACCAGTAATAGCGGTTTAAAAGGTCGAGCGTCCTCTCTCTGCCGGCGTGGCCCCCGGAGAGGGAGTCATGAGCCCATCCGAGGACCCTCTTGCGATCTCTGCGAGGAACAACCACTCTCCCAAGAGAGGACACGGTGGTGCTGGCTACTTGGATCTTGGCGGGATCAATGATGTATTGAGGCGAGTCTTCTTTTTCCTCCTGTATGTCGTAACGAGACAGGGCATCTGCCCGGACGTTCTTTGAGGCTGGGCGATACTTGAGGATGAAGTCAAACCGGCTAAAGAAAAGCGACCAACGCGCTTGTCTGGGATTAAGTCGTTGGGCTTGATTCAGAAATTCCAAATTTTTATGGTCTGTGTAGACTGTAACAGGATGAAGAGACCCCTCCAGCCATTGTCTCCACTCCTCAAAAGCTAATTTTATCGCAAGCAACTCCTTGTCTCCTATTCCGTAGTTGCCTTCGGCTGGGGTAAACTTCTTGGAAAAGTAGGAGCAAGGTAGTAGATGTCCGGAACTAGAGTTCTGAGACAGGACCGCCCCAACGGCTATGTTGGAGGCGTCCACCTCCACGAAGAAGGGCCGTGTCGGGTCCGGATGTCGTAAACAGGTGTCCCGGAGGAAGGCCTCCCTTAAGTCCTCAAAGGCTTTACAAGCCTCGGTAGGCCATACTCGAGCGTCCGCGCCCTTCCTGGTCAGAGTGGTTAGTGGTGCCACCAACCGGGAATACTGAGGAATGAGGTGCCGGTAGAAATTTGCAAATCCTAAAAAGCATTGCAAAGCTTTCAGGCCCACTGGCTGGGGCCATTTCCTGATGGCGGACACTTTGCTGGGATTCTTCCTAGTAATGGCATTGAGTCCGCGATAATCTATACACGGCCTCAAGGACCCGTCCTTTTTGGCGACAAAAAAGAAGCCTGCCCCTGCGGGAGACTTCGAGGGATGGATGAAACCCTTGGCGAGGTTCTCGGTGATGTAGTCCGACATGGCCCGAGTCTCGGGTTGAGACAAGGGATTCACTCTTCCCCGAGGCGGACTGGAACCGGGAAGCAGTTCAATTGCACAGTCAAAGGGGCGATGTGGTGGTAAAAGTTCCGCCTTTTCTTTAGAAAATACATCGGCGAAATCTGCATACGGGAATGGCAGTAGAGGTCCGGTATGTGCCAGTGGAATTTGTTTGCCCCCTCTTGGGCTGGATGCAGGAGCGGAAGCATTTGGGACTCCATCGGGTGATTTGTAAGTCGTCCCACCGGATCTCGGGGGAATGTTGCTGTAGCCAGGGTAACCCGAGGACCACTGGGTGTATGGACTTCTCCAAAATCAGGAACGAAATCTTCTCGGTATGAAGCAAGCCAGTCTGTTCGGTGAGTGGCGAGGTAATGGTAGAAATGCTGCCTGACAGTGGTGTACCCTGGATTGAGGTGACCCGTAAGGGTGGTTCCCGACGTTGCATGGAGAGCTGAAGCTGTTGCACCAGATCCTTCGTGATGAAGTTCCCTCCAGCCCCAGAATCGATGAGGGCTTGCGTCTTGAAGGAACCACGTGGGTATCTCAAAGTTACAGGTACTGTACATTGAGGAGCTGCGTTAAGACAGCCTAGGGGACACTCCTCTCTTACTCCTAGGCGCGGGAGTTTTCCGCCCGTTCCTTGCACTGAGAGAGGAAATGACCTTTACCACCGCAGTAAAGGCATAGCCTCAGATCGCGACGGCGTTGCTTCTCCTCAGGCGACAACGAGGATCTTCCCAGTTGCATGGGCTCTTCCATGGAGGTCTCAGCAGGATTACTGGTGCTACGTGACCCCGGATTCGATGGTCTGGAGAGGACCGAAGACAGAGGAGCCATTCGTCGGGGAGGACGCCCCTCTTTTGCTCTTTGTTGAAGGCGTCGATCAATGCGCCCTGCCACCTCGATGAGGGAGTTTAGGTCCTCCGGAAGGTCGCGAGCAGCCAGCTCGTCCTTAATCCTAGCTGCCAACCCCTCCAGGAAAACTCCTCGGAGGGAATCATCCCGCCAACTAACCTCTAGGGCAAGCGTGCTGAACTCCAATGCATAATCGGCTAGGGTCCGCGTTCCCTGCTGCAGCTGGAGTAACTCTGAGGTCGCCGAGGTCTGGCGTGAAGGCTCGTCAAAAGCCGATTTGAAATCCTCCACGAACCTGTTCAAGTCACTCAGGGCAGGGTCATTCTTCTCCCACATAGGGGATTTCCAATTCAGTGCCCGACCGTCTAGCAGCGAAAAGATGTAGGCCACCTTGACGGCATCTGATGGGAACTGATTGGGCAACAAAGCGAATCGTACAAAGCATTGGTTCAAGAACCCGCGACAAGCCTTGGAATCCCCGGCGAAACGTGATGGAGCCGGAAGCTGAGTGGGAGCGTGAATTGTTACCATCGGTGCGGGTGCAGGAGCTGGTGCGAGAGGTTCGGCATCCATGCGAGGAGCCAACCGTTCCACGGTGGCAGCCAGTGAATCCAATACCTGCTGTTGCTGCACCAGGTGCTGAGCAAGTCCGGGGATGGCCTGCAGGCCGGTGAGGTCTGCCGGATCCATGGCCTTGCAAACTGTTGGACTCCGGAGGTGGATCCTTGGGCCGGACGCCTGGGAGGCGGACGGGAGGCAGACTGATGAGCCAACGATGAGACTTCACTTGGAAACTCGAGACTCCCCCAGAGGAGCTGTTGGAGCCCGAGTCGCTAGGACTTAGGTGACTTCACCCTGGAAGCCCGAGGGCCCCCAGGAGGAGCCAGTAGGGACCCGGACCGCTGGGACTTAGCTGAGCGGCGACAGCAGGGAACCAGGAACGGACCGGAGTCGGAGGGGACAGCAAGAGGCGGAGTCGAGAAGACGGACCAGGATCAAGGCAGGCGGCTGAAGACAGAATCGATGAGACGAACCAGGGTCAAGGCAGGCGGCTGAAGACAGAATTGATGAGATGAACCAGGGTCAAGGCAGGCGGCTGAAGACAGAATCGATGAGACGAACCAGGATCAAGGCAGGCTGGCACACAGGAACAAGGAGACAGGAACAAACAAGCAGGAACAGGCACAAGCAGACAAATATGTGCAATGATGTGCCTCTGCACCTGTTTAAAGTAATGATTATTTTTATTTTTTTAAAATTTCATTTGATTTTCTTTTTGCATTTTCATTTTGGATTTGTTTTCTCTTCTTTTGGTTTAGTTTTCTTTAATTGAAATGAAAAATCAAAAACAATATAAACATTTGATCAGTCCAGACGGTGGGTTATGTCCCACATCCAGCAGATGGAGTCAGAACAAACTTCGCGGGACTCACCATATAGGCCAGTACTCCCTCTGCAGGAGCTCAGTATTCTTCTGACTCCGGCAGATGCGAGTAGGGGAACCGGTTGTTCCCCCAGAGTAGCAGGGTTTTTAGTACTTCTGCTTCTTTTCTGTTTTCCTCTTGGGAGCGTCTTGAATCAAGTTTTAAAGTTTGACAAAAAAAAAAAAAAAATTGACAATTTTTGGGGAGGCGTGGTTTGTTGCTTTCTGCTAGGCTGTTTGCCTCCTCTAGTTTTCTCTCTCCTTTTCGCTTCCTACCTATCCGGGGGGTAAGTTGTTTGTTTGTTTTCTTATTTCCCTCGTGTCTAGGTTGACTTGTGAGCGGGTGCCTCGTGGAAGCCGGTGGTGCCATCCTCTCCACCTCAGCTTCCTCCGCCCCACGGCCCCTGGACGTGCATTCCCCGGCGTCGCTGCTGCAGGGAGGGTCGTTTCCCCTGTGCCTTCGGGGCGGTTTTCGAGCGGGCAGCGCCGGCCCCCGTGGCCTTTCCACTCCTCCCCCGGCGATCCAGATGCCGCGGCCGTCCCGGTGTGCGGCCTGCGGCGAGCCGGGGTCGGGGATTTCTAGAGAGAGGATCTGTGCAAGGTGTCTCCCCAGGGGGGAAGGCACCTCACAGCCCCTCAGCAAGTTCTCCTTCCTTTCGCAGCGGCCCGGGCGGCGCGGGCCGGCCACTTCGCTGCCTTTGGCGGGAAGGGAGGCCATCTTGGATCTCCAGCGCGCTGGGGATTCTTTCTCAGCGCGGCCAGATGAGGATGAGGGGGAGCTTTCTCCACCGAATCTTGATCCAGAGGAGGGACCGACGGACTCGGGATCCACGGAGGTCCCACCCTCGGGGTCCCTCCCGACTATACCGCGATTTTCTCCGAAATTCATCCTGCTTATGCACAGTGCATATTTGCAGGGCCTTGAGGCTCCCGGTAGCTTCAACATGGGCCCCCCTCCTGCCAAGACTCCACGGATTCCGTCTGCTCCGCAGGGCCACCCCGACCTTTCTTTCTTTCCCATTTCTCTTCATGTGCAGGGAAATTTGGGATTACAGCACGATTAAAATTCAGGTGCACTAAATCCATGGCACAACTTTGTGTGTATTCTGCCCTTCACCAGTTCCCCCTAATCCTGAAACCCTTTCTCCCCTGCCCAGCATCAGTTTTCATGACCCCAAAACCACTCTTTCCCCTCCCCCCTTCCCAGCACTAGGCCCTTCTGCCCTGTACATCTCTTTCCTCCATTCGCAGCATCAATTCCCCCTACTCCTAAACCCACCTCTATCTCTTCACTCTGCCAAGCAACAAGCAACTAACCCTGCCCCCTGACCCATTCTTTCCACCCTCCCCTGTCCCCATCACAGACCTGTTCCCCCTGCCTCCAAACAATGCTCAGCAGAAGCAGTAGCAGCAGCAGCAGATCCCACTGCCCTGCCCCTCTTCCTGTGCCGGGCGGAGAAGCCACTATTCTCTCCCTTCCAGAATCAGGCCCTTCTTCTCCTACCTCCTCTTGTCAGCAGTGTCCTGGGTTCCCACTGTCAACATGGCATGTACTTGTACATGAGATTCATTACAGACATTCCTTGGGCAGCATTAGGTCAGAGGAAGAAACTATGCAGGTACTTTTGGATATTCAAAACTCCATATGTTATTCTTCCTTACGAAAGTACCAGACAAAAAGCAAGAGAAAATTTGTGAGGGCATTTTTAGAGGGTGATAATCAAAGCAAAAATACCTGCACAATTTCACATTGATTATTGCCAGGGTTTATTGCTAGATTATTTGCTGCCCTGTGTGAGCAATTAGGGGTAGATTTTAAAAGAAGCGCGATCAGCCTACTTTTGCTTGCGCATCAGACTCAAGCAAAAGTACGCTGGATTTTAGTAGATACGCGCGGAGCCGCGCGTATCCACTAAAATCCTGGATCAGCGCGCGCAAGGCTATCGATTTTGTATAGCCTGCGCGCGCCGAGCCGCGCTGCCTCCCCCCGTTCCCTCCAAGGCCGCTCCGAAATCGGAGCGGCCTTGGAGGGAACTTTCCTTTGCCCTCCCCTCACCTTCCCCTCCCTTCCCCTACCTAACCCACCCGCCCGGCCCTGTCTACACCCCCCCCTTACCTTTGTCGGGGGATTTACGCCTCCCGGAGGGAGACGTAAATCCCCGCGCGCCAGCGGGCCTGCTGCGCGCCGGGCCGCGACCTGGGGGCGGGTACGGAGGGCGCGGCCACGCCCCCGGGCCGTAGCCACGCCCCGTACCCGCCCCCAAAACGCTGCCGACACGCCCCCGGAACGCCGCGACGACCGGGCCCGCCCCCCGACACGCCCCCGACACGCCCCCCTCCGAGAACCCCGGGACTTACGCGAGTCCCGAGGCTCTGCGCGCGCCGGGAGGCCTATGTAAAATAGGCTTCCCGGCACGCAGGGCCCTGCTCGCCTAAATCCGCCCGGTTTTGGGCGGATTTAGGCGAGCAGGGCTCTGAAAATCTACCCCTTACTGTGCTGCACCCACCTCCCGCCCAGTTCATTCATTCTCTGTCCTGGGCTCACCAAAAAAAATGCCCTTATCCTTTCATTGATACAAACCTAAAAAACTGATACCATCCCCCCCTTCCCCATATGGTATCAGACCTATTGTGATGTCTGTTGGGTGTGGGCTTGACCCTTTGAAAGCTGGAATACACTAATACACTTTCTATTTGGAAAATGCCTCACCTCAGTCACACATGCAAAGCATAAACCAATCCTCACCAAATACAGAATAGAGCAACCGTAAAGTAGAAATACAAACACGCAGAGAAAAAGTGAAGTGGAAACCGCAAGAAGCCAGACTCTGTATGCAGTGCAACAATGAAAAACAGAACTATCACCATTCTTCAAACATCAAACAATAAAATCAAGAAATACAATAAATACATGATTGTGATACTAAAAATATACTAATAATATTTCAAAAAAAGCTGAATAAAAGATCAAATAATTAAAAAACTCATATTCAAGATTTTTTAAATGTCCCAAACATCATAAAATATTTCAAAACAGCAGACACATTAGATAACAACTGAAAAATAAAACTAAAAAGGATTTTAAAAATTCACGCTTTGTTTCCAGTCACCCTGAGATTGTCATGGATTAGTGGAAGAGGGATGCGTAAACTTTCTCCTCTCTTTCTTATATACATACACACAAATTCATACACACATATTTTCCCTCTCAGACAAACTCACAGGTCTCTCCATCTTTTCTTTGTTTGGGATCTACCAGCAGCATCAGCACCCTCGTCTACATTTCAGCTGCTGCCAGGTTGGAATTCACCTGCAGCACCCATTCCCTGTACATATGCGGTTCAGTCCAGACAGTGGGTTAACCTCCTGTCCAGCAGATGGAGCCAGAGAAAAACTGAAAGGGCATCCCATTTAAGGAATGTGCTCACCCTGCACCCCTCAATATTTCTCTGGTTCCAGCAGATGTGGTCAGATGAACTTGCGGTTCCCTCTCTTTAGTGAATCTTCTATTTCTTCTCTTCA
This sequence comes from Rhinatrema bivittatum, assembly GCF_901001135.1. Classification (NCBI taxonomy): domain Eukaryota; kingdom Metazoa; phylum Chordata; class Amphibia; order Gymnophiona; family Rhinatrematidae; genus Rhinatrema; species Rhinatrema bivittatum. The sequence continues at coordinate 14,293 of NW_021820324.1, read as the reverse complement.
AAGAATTCTTTTCTTCAACATTTCCTGGGCCAAGCAAGTATTTTCTATTAAAAAAAAAAAAAGTTGAACAGTATATCTTTTCTCACAGGAGGCAGTTTTTGTCTCCTAGCTCTTGTGGAGCCCTAGGGGGGATTTTCCCCTTGATTACTTCAGCCTAGGGCTCCTTTTTCCCGGTGGCCTTCCCTGCCTAGGGGTGATACTGGTGGTCCAGTCACTCCCCCTCCTTTTCCTGTGGTGACCCCTGAGATGTGCATGCCTTGGTCCTATTGCAGAGAAGTCTGGCATTCCTCTGCTGTGTCAGGGCTCAATAAAGCCTGTTAAGTAATTCTTGGGAAAAAAAAAAAAAAAAAGCAAAATGACTGATTCAGTTCAGGTTTAATTTTGAGGTGGAAAAGGCTATTCGTTATGGCACTTTGCCGACCAGCAGGGAAAGAAGCAGCTCACATTCTTCGCTGGCTCTCACGCTTCTGTACAGGCAACACCAGCTGTTTTTTTCTCACGATCCTGATGCCGAGATCAATGCTTTGCCTGGCCTGCGGGGAGCCTGCTTTGTGGCTCTCCCGCGACGGCCTTTGCTCAGTCTGCTTGCCCGGAGGGGAGGGACTCTCTGTGGCACCTTTTAAATCGACGACCCGAGGTCGGGTTGGCAAGCGGGTGTCCGAGCCATCCTCTTCAAAAAATCCGTGGGAACGTTGGCCATTTTGTGCACAGACCTCACTGCAGACTTAGAGCCTCAGGGTGGAGGGCAGCCGGATTTTACCCATTCTCTGCCTAATTTAAATCCTATGGCCTCTCCTGCTCCTGAACACCCCCCCCCCAAGGGGCCCCTCCCCCCCCCCTTGCATGGCAGAGCACTCCCCGGGTTTTCCTCAGAGTTTGTGCTCCTGTTGCACAGATCCTTTTTGGCCAGTTTGGAGGAACTGGGGGATCCCTCCTCGGCCCCCCTGCAACAAAAATCCCTCGTTTGATTGGCGGTGATCCAGACTCACAGGGTGTGACCAGGGTTAGGACTGTGCCTGTGGTCCGGACCCACTTGAAACTCCTCAGCCCGCTCCACTGCCAGATCAGGATGACGACCCGGATCTGTCGCTAAGTAATCCGCCTGTGGAGGGAGATGATCACGGGTCCTAAGATTGTTTAACCGGGAAGAACTTGATCCACTCATTTCTTTTGTTCTGGATGAAATTGGGATTGAGGTTCCCTCAGAGAACCCTGCCAGTACTTCTACTTCTCGGACCGTGGACCCGGTCTTAGCTGGCCTTTGAGCTCCTCCTCATACTTTTCTTTTTCACCCTATGCTCATGCAGCTCCTGCTCCAGGAATGGGAATCCCCCAAGTCTGGCCTCCATGTGGGCAGGGCAATGGATAAACTATATCCCCTGCTGGATCAGGCCCTAGATATGTTAAAGGTCCCCAAGGTTGACACTTCGGTGTCCACTGTCACCAAGCGCACCACTATCCCGATGGTGGGGGTGAGGGCCTTAAAGGATCTTCAAGATTGCAAGTTGGAACTTCATCTCAAAAGGATCTTTGAGGTGTTGGCCTTAGGAGTCCGGGCGACGGTCTTTAGCAGTCTCATGCACCGGGCAAGCCTCAGGTAGGTTCAATAATTGCTCGGCACCCAGGACTTCCCAGCTGCTGAGGCCGAACAAGCAGAGCAACTTGAAGGCACGAGTGCGTATGGAGCTGATGCCCTTTATGATCTCCTCCAAGTGCAGGCCAGGGCTATGGTCTCCGCGGTTTCCGCCAGGCATCTCTTTTGGCTGCGTAACTGGGTGGCGGACTCCTCCTCTAAGTCACAATTGGGCACTCTTCTTTTTAAGGGCAAGTTGCTTTTTGGAGAGGACCTGGAACAGCTTATTAAGTCCTTGGGGGACAACAAGGTTCATAAGCTGCCTGAGGATAGTCCTAAACAGTCAAAATCCTTTTTTCCTTTGTGCTCCCGTTTCAGGGGTCAGTGTAGCTACAATAAACCCTGAGGGTCTTTTCAGCGGAATTCCTCCACCAGGTCGCAGGCATGGTCTCATTACTTTCAGGGGCATTGACCTTTCAGAGATGGCAACCCTCCCAGATCCGCCACAAAGTTCTCGCAATGAGTCGCGCCCAGCCCCTTCTCTGTTCGCGCCTTAGGTGGACATCTGTCCCTTTTTCTCGAGGAATGGGCCAAAATTACTACGGATCAGTGGGTCCTCAATGTGATCAAAAAAGGTTATGCATTAGAATTTGCTCGGGAGCTTCCCGACCGACACCTGATCTCGCAATGCGGCAGTCAAAAGCGACCAGCGGTGTGTCAGACTCTCGACAAGCTCCTGGAGATCGGAGCTCCCTGATCCCAGAAAAGAACAGGGATCCGGCCAGTATTCCATCTACTTCATCGTTCCCAAAAAGGACTGCACCTTCTGTCCAATCCTGGACCTCAAGAGAGTCAACCGGGCCCTCAGGGTTTCTCATTTTCGAATGAAGACCCTGAGGGTGGTCATAGCGGCGGTTCGCTCCGGAGAGTTTCTGGCATCCCTCGACCTCATGGAGGTTTATCTACACATTCCAATTTGCAAGGAACACCAGAAGTTTCTTTGCTTCCACATTCTGGGCAGGCACTTCCAGTTTCAGGCTCTCCCGTTCGGTCTCGCCACCGCTCCTCGTACATTCACCAAGGTGATGGTGGTGGTCGCAGCCTTCCTTCAGCGGGAGGGAATATTAGTCCATCCCTACCTAGACGACTGGCTCATCCGGGCGAAGTCAAAGCAGCTCTGTGTGGCAGCAGTCTGTCATGTAGTGTCAGTCCTCACATCCCTCGTGTGAATTCTTAATTACTCCAAGAGCAACCTTGTCCCTCCCAGGTCCTGGAATTCCTGGGAACTCGTTTCAACACTTGGGTGTCCAAGGTTTTCTTATCCGAGGTCCGGGCACTCAAGCTCATGAAACAGATCCAGCATCTAATCTCTTTCTTATTGCCCACGGCCTGGCACTACCTTCAAGTACTGGACTCTATGGCTTCCACTAATACCAATCATCGTCACTTGGTAAGGGCAAAGGCCATCGGCACCATTTTTATTAGTGGCAGCCGATGGCCCGAGAGCGGGAGATCGCTCCCGGGACCCCCACTGGCCACCAGGTACCTGTAAAAAGTTTTTTGGGGGGTTGGGAGGGTGGGGAAAGCTAAGGGATTAGTTTTAAAGGGTCGGGTGGGTTTTTTGTTTATCGGCTCGGGCGCAGCCGATAAACAAAACCGCGACCGGGCCGGACGAAAAAAAAAACCACGATGTGAATCGGAACCGGAATCAGAACCGATTCCGGTTCCGATTCACATCTCTAGTGGAGAATGCTTTTTCCTGACAGAACTATTATATAAGAAGGACCTTAAGACACTGGACATTTATGTCTTTTAGACAAGAGCTGTTTTTTTGCACTGTTTCTAGTTTTTGCATTGTGTTATTCTTTTTGGATCAGTTACTTGCTTGACCTTCATCGGGTTCATTTCCCAGTTTGGTTATCTGCTTTGTTAATGTTTATACTGAAGGGCGCAGGGTGAACACACTCCTTATATGGGATGCCCTTTCAGTTTTTCTCTGGCTCCATCTGCTGGACAGGAGGCTTAACCCACTGCCTGGACTGATCCGTGGTATTACAGGAACGAAAATTAGCAGGTAAGAACCAATATTCTTTCTCTCTCTCTCACACACATTCACACACTCATACACACACACACACACACACAAACACACACACACACACATACAAAATCCAGGCAGCTCCCATTCTCACACAAGTCAGGCAGCCTCCCATTCTCTCTCTCCCCCCCCCCCCCAAGACAAGCTCCCAGTAACATCCACCCAAATCCCAGGCAGACTCCCATTCTCCCACACACACACTCCACACTCCCTGCCCATCCCAGGAAGGTTCCCATGCCTACATGTACATGTGCGTGCACACACCTACACATGCACACTCCATCCATTCCAGTCAGGCTCCCATTCACATACACACCCATCCTAGGCAGGCTCCCATTCACACATGCATACACATATGCAAACAGTCAGGCTCCCATTCATACCCCCATCCATCCCAGGTAGTCTCCCATTCACACACCCACTCATCCCAGGCAGCCACCCATTCATATACCCACTCATCCTAGGCAGCCTGCCATTCACACACACACACACACACACACACACATCCCTATCACAGGCAACCTCCCATTCACACACATCTAATCATGGGCAGCCTCCCATTCACTCACACACACATGCATACCAGGCAGTCAGGGTCCATGGGTCATTTCTCTTCCGCTGCTGTTGCTGCCCTTCTTCGTTGGGGAAAGCAGTCATTCAGCAGCTCCTCTTCATGTTGTGGCCCTGAGGTAATTCAGCACTCATAGTGCTAGCAATTCCTGTATTCTCATCTCATGCATCAAGAGATGAGAATACAGGAAGTGCTAGCACTGTGAGTATTGGATACCGTGGGGACAGCACAAGAGGAGGAGTTGTTGTACGGTCTTCCTCTTCTGCTCTGGACTCCTGCTTTTCACTGCCGGTGGGATCAAGTCTACCAGAAGTACCATGAGTCTCCTGCTTCTTCTGCCACCAGTGGAATCGGGTCCACCAGCAGCACCACAGTCCTCCTGCTTCTTCTACTGCCAGTAGGATTGGGTCCACTGGCGTCACCACAGGCCTCTCCCTTCTCCTGACATTGCCCACTGGTTGTGTCACCTGTGCAATTGCACAGTTTACACACCCGGTGGCACCGGGCCTGATTATTACAACAAACTATGCATGTAAAAATCACTTGTGGGGATTTCCAGACTGCAGGTAGTTTGATTATGTGCCCTTTGGGGTAAATATTCAGACCACTCATGGATCTGGTAAACCCCATAGATATTTCTACCCTTGGTGTTTGCTATAATAATTAAAGCAAAGCTGTCTGGTTACATTTATGTTGACTATTGCTCCCCTCAAACATACAGGCACCATTTCTGCCTGCTTTTTATATGTTTTGTTTTGTTTTTATGGCAAAATAATGCAGAGAATTTTGAATATCCAAAACTATGCTCGTAAATTCAACTCCGGACCTAACTCTGCCCAGGAATGCCTACAGGAATCTGTTAGTAAAAGTATACATATTGTTGACATACACAAGAATGCATTTTTACACATGGAGAGGAAGGGCAATATTCAAATGGCCCCAGAGTTATAACCATGGAAATGGCTTTCATTACCATCCTCCAAGTATTTCATTTGATATCTATCATACAGTACAATCACAGTTTAGCGGTTAATAAAATACTTCTATATTTAACTGAACATCAGGATTTGCTACAATAATAACAATTTTCAAACACAAATCGGTATTATTTTTAATCTGTTTAAAAGCCAATATAGAGATTATATGTAATGCAATCTACAATTTTCTGTATCTAACAGAGAAACCACAGACAAGAGAAGTACTGACTCCTCTGGGTAAGACTTCCTGCCATTTTGATATTTTAATAATATTTTCTGGACTTCCTTGATCACTGAACAATAAAGCACTACACGACCATAAGAAGCTTCCAGGCTGCTAGAGGTGCAGCAGTGACCGTTGTCCCTATCAGCAGAAGATGAGGATTTTTTGGCAGCACCCAGGCAGCCCAAGACTACAGTTCTGACTTCAGCTTCGGCCTCTTATGGTGCTCTAGAGGCAATGATAGAGGCAAAGGGAGATAGGAAAGAGAGAAAGAGGGGAAGGCCAGGGGGAGGGAAGAAAGAAAGGAGCAAAGCAACCCAGGAACAGAAAGAGAGATGAAAAGGAAGGACAATTACAGTGGCAGAACCTCTTGGAAACAAAATGTTCCAATACTAGTATTTGTGCAATTTATTTATTTATTTATTATTTATTTTGGATTTTTATATACCGACATTCTCAATACAAGTATCGAATCAGGTCGGTTTACATATAACAAAACTTTCGCACAAATGGCGTTACATGGAACAGCGTTTCTTAACATATGACGTATAACATATAGCATTTAGCATATAACCTATAACATATAGATATTAATAATAGATTAAATTAAATATTACATAGATAATAATAATAGTAACTCGTCAACAGGTCGTAGGTAATTAGTTGTAAATACTTCAAAAGTCTATGCAGTAATGAGCGTTAACGTAATGCAAGTGTTTATATGCATTATTGCCCCTTAGTGCACTAATCCACATTACCACTAATGTGGGCTAACACCAAAATATTTCAGTGAGTTAATGAGATGCAAAATATGCTACTCAGTTAATTTTAAATTTTCACAATTTACGTTAAAACTGTTAATGCAAAAATCTAATTATTATTTTTATTTTAACAGTGTCATTGCAGACACATTACAAAATGCAAAAACCTAACTTTTATTGCATCATCCATTAACTGCACTGTTAATGTGCATTCTAATATCAGACATCAATTTGATGATTTTAATGCACTTTAGCAACTGATGTCATATTTCCCATGAAATCATTACTGCCGGAAACAAACTGCCTAGGGGAGCTGAGCTTGTACATCTCTTTGCACCTTTAAATAATTTTTCTTCCATTTTTGGCCTGGTTCTTCATCCCCAAGGCAAGAGCTGAGGATTGTACTCCATATCAGCAGGAGATGAGGACTTTTTGGCAGCAGCCAGGCAGCCCAAGACTACAGCTCTGACTTAAGCTTGGGCCTCTTATGGTACACAGAGGCAATGATAAGATGCTAAGGAGCTAGGAAAGAGAGTGAGAGGGGACGGCAAGAGGGAACGAAGGAAGGGGTAAAGGAATGCAGGAACAGTAAGAGAGACAAAAGGGAAAGACAATTACAGTGACAGAACATCTGTTAAGACCAGCTGGTCCGAACTCTGGGACCACCATCCAGGGAGTACTATGAGATTTCAGGATAAGATTTGGGCCAATCTTCCACTAAGACAGCCCCCTTCCCTGCTGGTTGAGCTTTGGGGATCTGGGAGCCTGTAGGGATTTGCTGTGGCACCAGTACATGTTGGTACGTGCTAGATAAGGGCAGGAGCTGGTACTGAGTGTAGTTAAGGACTAGATAAGGCAGGCTGGACAGCAGAGCAGAACAAGGCTGGACTGGAGTGCTGGGCTGGAAAAGGCAAGGCCAGACTGGCTTGCAGGGCTGGAACAGGCAAGGACTGGAACTGAGGCTTGAGTACAAGCAAGGACTGGAATTTGAACTTAGTGTTGTCAAGGACTGGTCGGAAACAAGACAGGAGACGGCAAGTAAAGGAACAATGAACATAAAGACCTGAAGGCAGCGATACAGGAAGCCTGTTGGGGCTAGGCAACTTAAGGCCCTTGGGGTCAAGGCAAGGAGGGGGCCTAGATAGGCCACAAAGCAAGGCAAGGCCTAGATAGGCCAGAAGTTAGGGGATGGCCTAGGTTGGTCACAAGGCACAGCAAGGAACAAGAAGGCCTTTAGACCACAAAGCAAAGCAGGACAAGGCAACATTCAGAATGCCCAGAAGCCACAAGGCATCAGGGTCTAGGGCATGGAACCAAGACAGAGTTGATGCAAAGGCATTGAAGCAGGGAATGGACAGGGTTATGTAAGGCTGAGGCTTGGATGTGGTGCAGGCAGGGAGGAGGAATTTGGCAAAGCTAGAGGACAGGCATTCTGAGGACTCCCAATGGTGAGGAGGCTGCACCACAGGCTCTGTAATGAGGATCTGACGTGAATAGCTTGGAACAGAGGTCCGAGGAGACATCTACTGGGGGGAGGCGCATTGGTCAGAGTAAGATGAGGCTGTGTAACAACTGAAATCATAATGACCTCTTGGAAAATAAATGTTGCAAAACTTGCATTTGGTGCAAATTAGTTATAAATACTCAGGAGTCTATTCAGGAATGTGTGTTAAAGTAATGCAAGTGTTTATAGGCATTAACTCCCTTTAGTGCACTAGTCCACATTACCATTAATGTGGACTAACATTAAAATATTAAATGAGTTAATTACATGCAAAATATGCTAATCTGTTAATTTTAAATTACCACAGTTTACTTTAAAACAGTTATTAATCCAAAAATCTAATCATCTACTAGATAAATGAAGCTTGACCGACGTGCCGCAAATGCGCAGTAGAGAGCAACTCTACCACGCATGCGCGGGCAGCACATCGGTCAGAGCTTGCCTGTAACAAAAAGGCATGGCGAGGAACAGTAGCAGTAGCGGTGGCGGCGTGAGGGAGCGAGGGACCTCTGGCGCGGCGAGGAGCAGTAGCAGTAGCGGCGGCACGCACAAGGGAGGGAGGGACGGACCTCTGGCGTGGCGAGGCGCAGGAGCAGTAGCAGTAGCGGCGGCATGCGCAAGGTAGGGAGGGAGGGAGGGATGGGCCTCTGGCACGGCGAGGAGCAGTAGCAGTAGTGGCGGTAGCACGCGCGAGGGAGGGACCTCTGGCACGGCGAGGAGCAGTAGTGGTGGCGGCTCGCGCGAGGAGTGGGAGGGACCTCCCCCGGAGATCTTCCATCTGCACCATCCGAAGAGGTTGTGAATGAGCTGAGAGGGGAGGGGAGGGGATTGAGAGAGGGGGAGGGGGGAGGTGGGAGGGAGACTAGAGGGTGAGGGAGAATGAGGGAGGAGGGGAGAATGAGGGAAGGGAAGGGAGAATGAGGGGGGGGGGGAGGGAAGAATGAGGGGTAAAGAAATAGACCAAAAAAATGTTAATTTAGCTCGTTGTTACGGGCTTAACGGCTAGTCTTTTTATATTAAGAACAGTATCAATGCAGACACATGACAAATTGCAAAGTGCATGGTGCATTATCTGCACTGTTAATCTACGTTCTAAAATCAGACATTAATGTGATGATTTTAATGCGCCTTACTGCCTGATGTCATATTTCCTGTGAAATCATTACTGCAGGAAAAATAGTGCCTAAAGGAGCTGAGTATGATCATCCCTTTTCACCTTCACAATCCATCTCTTAGCCTCTAGACTTAGCACTGGTTAGTACAAGGAGGCCAGGATTTTCCCACACTAACAGTCTAGCTGTGCCTGCCATAAGCATTGCTACAAGAATAGTACATACTACCTTGGGGATTTTAACGTGGCCCTAATTTGCATGTGGAAGTATTTTACATACTGTGGTAAACCTGTATTTTCTGTGGGTGGTACATTTACAAGGTTATCCCAGGTAATCTTCCAAATTTACTGCAGCTTAGTACACCAGACCCTTATTGATTTGAGGACAGAGGTAACAGTTAAAGAAAAAAAGCATGTAATTCTAATAATTTTACAGAGAATTTTAAAAGCAATATGTGCCCCAAAACCAGGAGATGGACGCGCATGCATTGCTTATTTACGGCCAGCCAATTATATAAATTGGCCACATATGTGCGCAAATATTGATGCACGCATATGTCGCATAGGAAAAATAGGGAGGGTGTTCAGAGACAGGGTGAAGAGATAGGCACATATGTATGTATTGCACTGGGCAAGCATTCAGGTTCATTTCAGCACAACTTTACTTATGTTATAGCTGAGATGTAATTCAGTATAAAAAGATTTCTAGGCACATACAGGGCCGACGCGTCCATTAGGCGAACTTCGGCGGTCGCCTAGGGCGCCGAGCCGTAGGGGACACTGAAGAGCAGCCACGTGGTGCCACAAACACACAATTGGTGCCAAAACAGGGGGGGGAGCGGCAGCGCAAGGGTTGCCTAGGGCGCCCAATACCCTTGCACAGGCCCTGGGCACATATAAACTGATTGAGAGGCCTGTGTTACCTGGGGAGGGGTTGTAGGCTCAAGAACCAGCTATAGACTGGGCAAACTGGTGGATGAACTGGTAAAACTGGTCATGTCCTGGACATGCACATGTTATAAAATTCTATTACTTGAACATCTCAAATCAGACATTTTCCTGCTCTGCATATACATGCTTAAATTAGGGGCACACTTACATGCACCTGGCCTTATTTTTTTTTTTTTTTATTTGCAATTAAACAAATTACAAGAATCTCTCTTTCTAAGGTAACAATGAGGTTTACAGAAATAATAATAGCACATATTTAACTTTTATTATACAACCAAAATTTACCTTCCCCCCAAAATTATAGGTAACGTGGGGAGAGATATAACGAAAATGTAGCAGATTTTTCTATAAAGAAAAAATACTTAAGAAACACTGGACCCCCTGCATTATTTACTATCAGATAATTTATGCTGTTATTCCCAAAACCCCCTTTAGTTGTTCCGGGTCTGTAAAAACATATTTTTCATTCATATAATTCACCAGACATTTGCATGGGTATTTTAAGATGAAACTAATCCCCTTAGATAAATCCTGCCTAAGAGCTATAAATGTTCTCCTACGCAGTTGTGTATTCCTTGCAAGGTCAGGATATAACCAAACTTTTTGCCCGTAGAATGTTGAGAATCTCCATCGAAAGAAAAATCTCATAATAGTATCTCTTTCAGACATGAAAGCAAAGGGTATCACGAGTGCCTCTCTTCTTTTCACTTCCAATTCCTGAGAGCTTTGCAATATTTCAGAAATGTTCAATGGTACTTGATTTATAGGATTCTGTTCTTCCATATTTTCCTGTTTTTTCATTAGTTCTTTTTAGATCCTATATAATATGCCTTTACTATGGCTGGAATACATGCTGTTGGTATTTTCAATATGTACGTCATATATTCCTTAAAAAGTTCAACCGGGGAAAGATGATCCAACACAGGAAAATTAACAACTCTCAAATTCAGTGCATGAGTTGTATTCTCTAAATTTTCAATTTTTTTCAACATTTCTCCTTCTGTCTGAATTGTTGACATACACAAGAATGCATTTTTACAGATGAAGAGGAAGGGCAATATTCAAATGGCCCAAGAGTTATACCCATGGAAATGGCTTTCATTACCATCCTCCAAGTATTTCATTTGATATCTATCATACAGAACAATCACAATTTAGCGGTTAATAAAATACTTCTATATTTAACTGAACATCAGGATTTGCTACAATAATAACAATTTTCAAACACAAATTGGTATTATTTTTATTCTGTATAAAAGACAATATAAAGATTATATGTAATGCAATCTACAATTTTCTATATCTAACAGAGAAACCACAGCCAACAGAAATACTGACTCCTCTGGGTAAGACTTCCTGCCATTTTGATATTTTAATAATATTTTCTGGACTTCCTTGATCGCTGAACAATAAAGCACTACACGACCATAAGAAGCTTCCAGGCTGCTAGAGGTGCAGAAGTGACCCTTGTCCCTATCAGCAGATGAGGATTTTTGGCAGCACCCAGGCAGCCCAAGACTACAGTTCTGACTTCAGCTTCGGCCTCTTATGGTGCTCTAGAGGCAATGATAGAGGCAAAGGGAGGTAGGAAAGAGGGGAAGGCTAGGGGGAGGAAGAAAGAAAGGAGCAAAGGAACCCAGGAACAGAAAGAGAGATGAAAGGGAAGGACAATTTCAATGGGAGAACCTCTTGGAAACAAAATGTTCCAATACTAGTATTTGTGCAATTTAGTTGTAAATAATTCAAGAGTCTATGCAGTAATGAGCGTTAACGTAATGCAAGTGTTTATATGCATTATTGCCCCTTAGTGCACTAATCCACATTACCACTAATGTGGGCTAACACCAAAATATTTCAGTGAGTTATTGAGATGCAAAACATGCTACTCAGTTAATTTTAAATTTCCACAATTTACGTTAAAACCGTTAATGTAAAAATCTAATTATTTTTTTTATTTTAACAGTGTCATTGCAGACACATTACAAAATGCAAAAACCTAACTTTTATTGCATCGTCCATTAACTGCACTGATAATGTGCATTCTAATGTCAGACATCAATGTGATGATGTTAATGCACTTTAGCAACTGATGTCATATTTCCCATGAAATCATTACTGCAAGAAAAAAACTGCCTAGGGGAGCTGAGCTTGTACATCTCTTTGCACCTTTAAATAATTTTTCTTTCATTTTTGTCCTGATTCTTCATCCCCAAGGCAAGAGCTGTGGATTGTACTCCATATCAGCAGGAGATGAGGACTTTTTGGCAGCAGCCAGGCAGCCCAAGACTACAGCTCTGACTTAAGCTTGGGCCTCTTATGGTGCTCTAGAGGCAATGTTAAGATGCTAAGGAGCTAGGAAAGAGAGAAAGAGTGGAAGGCAGAGGGAAGGAAGGAAGGACGGGGCAAACGAACGCAGGAATAGTAAGAGAGACAAAAGGGAAGGACAATTACAGTGACAGAACATCTGCTAAGACCAGCTGGTCCAGATTCTGGGACCGCCATCCAGGGAGTACCATGAGATGGCAGGACAAGATTAGGGCCAATCTTCCGCCTAGACATCCCCCTTCCCTGCATCGGAAAAATGGGGAGGGTGTTCAGAGGCAGTACGAAGAGATAGCCACTAGGGGCCAGATTTTCAAAGGGGTACGTGCATAAGATACATGCGTACCCCCCCGAAAACCTGGCCCAAACTCCCCCTGCGTGCGCCGAGCCTATGTCGAGTAGGCTTGGCGGTGCTCGCAAGCTCCTGGATGCGCGTAAGTCCTGGGGCTTTCCTGGGGGGGCATTCCGGGCGGCATGTCTCGGCCGGTGCATCATCGGCATGGCTGGTCCAATGCTCACAAGTTACACCTGCTTCAAGCAGGTGTAACTTGTACAACAATGGTAGGGGGGTTTTAGGTAGGGCCGTGGGGGGGGGTTAGGTAGGGGAAGGGAGGGGAAGGTGGGGGAGGCCGAAGGAAAGCTCCCTCCGAGGCCGCTCCAATTTCGGAGAGGCCTTGGAGGGAACGGAGGCAGGCTGCGCGGGTCGGTGCGTGCAGGCTGCCGATTTTGGTCAGCCTTGCACGCGCCGACACCAGATTTTAATGGATATGCGCGGCTACGCGTGTGACCAAATTTATAAAATCTACCCCTAGGGATGTGCATTCGTTTTGACTTATGGCAATCCGCAACATGTATGTCCCTATTTGTTGTATTCGTGGTGTCACAAAACTTATGGCAAACCCCCACGAATACAATGTATCTAACAAATAAACCCCCCCACACTCCTGACCCCCCTAAGACTTACCAAAAAGTCCCTGGTGGTCCAGCAGGGGTCTTAGAGTGATCTCCTGCCCACAGGCTGTCAGCTGCCGGTATTCAAAATGGCGCCAATAGGTTTTTGCCCTCACTATGTTACAGGGGCTACCGGTGCCATTGGTCGGCCTCTATCACATGGTAGGAGCACAAGATGGTGCCGGCTGTCCATTGCTCCTACCAAGTGACAGGGGTCGACCAATGGCACCAGTAGCCCCTGTGACATAGTGAGGGGAAAGGCTATCCGATGCCATTTTGGAATACCGGCAGCCAACAGCCCGAGTGCAGGAGATCACGCCAGGACCCCCGATGGACCACCAGGGACTTTTGGTAAGCCTTGGGAGTGGAGGGGAGGGGGGTCAGGAGGGTGGGAGGTTTGTAGTTAGTTAAATGTAAAGGGTTGGGATGGGGGGTTTTTTTGGGAATCAAATACATACGTAACTAATGAATGGATCGGGGTCCCCCGAGAATGGATGCAATGGATTTGGCTCCCCACGAATATGAATTCTGAATGGGATGAATCCGTCCCTGCTGCACATCCCTAATAGGCACATATGTTTGTATGCACTTGGGCAAGCATCCAGGTTCATTTCAGCGCAACTTTACTATGTTATAGCTGAGATGTAATTCAGTATAAAAGATTTCTAGGCACAACATATAAACTGATTGAGAGGGCTGGGTTAACTGGGGAGGGGTTGTAGGCTAAAGAACCAGCTATAGACCAGGCAAACTGGTGGATAAACTGGTAAAACTGGTCATGTCCTGGACCTGCACATGTTATAAAATTCTATTACTTGAACATCTCAAATCAGACATTTCCTGCTCTTCATGTACATGCTTAAAATTAGGAGCACACTTACATGCGCCTGGCCTATTTCACACCTGCATGTACCTGCAGCGCATCCAGTTGCGAGCACATATGGAAGTCTGTGCGACCATTTTAATTTTTACTTCCCTGTGACTTCTCTGAACAGAATATTAGAATATATTGTTCTTTTAATTTGTGTGCTATGTTTAAAACATTGGAATACCACAAGTATAAGTTTATCTTATTCAGAAACTAGGGTTTGTAATACTTATAACAGCATCCCAAGCTGAATGCAATATGCATGAGACACTTGGAACAGAAATGTAAAGATAATTTGTTTCTCTTTCTTTATATTAGCCCAAAGCAATTTACTACAACCGTAAGAAAATGTTTTGCTTTATGCATTCAGATATGGAAAGTCT
>NW_021820323.1:0-47480 GCF_901001135.1 Rhinatrema bivittatum | reverse complement strand
TATACTGAGACTGCCTGCGCCTCCCCGCTCCTCAGGGCCGCATCTATGTGCTATACTGAGACTGTCTGCGCCTCCCCGCTCCTCAGGGCCTGCATCTATGTGCTATACTGAGACTGTCCTGCGCCTCCCCGCTCCTCAGGGCCGCACCTATGTGCTATACTGAGACTGCCTGCGCCTCCCCGCTCCTCAGGGCCGCATCCTATGTGCTATACTGAGACTGTCCTGCGCCTCCCCGCTCCTCAGGGCCGCACCTATGTGCTATACTGAGACTGCCTGCGCCTCCCCGCTCCTCAGGGCCTGCACCTATGTGCTATACTGAGACTGCCTGCGCCTCCCCGCTCCTCAGGGCCTGCATCCTATGTGCTATACTGAGACTGTCCTGCGCCTCCCCGCTCCTCAGGGCCTGCATCTATGTGCTATACTGAGACTGCCTGCGCCTCCCCGCTCCTCAGGGCTGCACCTATGTGCTATACTGAGACTGCCTGCGCCTCCCCGCTCCTCAGGGCCGCACCTATGTGCTATACTGAGACTGCCTGCGCCTCCCCGCTCCTCAGGGCTGCATCTATGTGCTATACTGAGACTGCCTGCGCCTCCCCGCTCCTCAGGGCCTGCACTATGTGCTATACTGAGACTGCCTGCGCCTCCCCGCTCCTCAGGGCCATCCTATGTGCTATACTGAGACTGCCTGCGCCTCCCCGCTCCTCAGGGCTGCATCTATGTGCTATACTGAGACTGCCTGCGCCTCCCCGCTCCTCAGGGCCGCATCTATGTGCTATACTGAGACTGCCTGCGCCTCCCCGCTCCTCAGGGCCGCACCTATGTGCTATACTGAGACTGCCTGCGCCTCCCCGCTCCTCAGGGCCTGCATCTATGTGCTATACTGAGACTGCCTGCGCCTCCCCGCTCCTCAGGGCCTGCACCTATGTGCTATACTGAGACTGCCTGCGCCTCCCCGCTCCTCAGGGCTGCATCTATGTGCTATACTGAGACTGCCTGCGCCTCCCCGCTCCTCAGGGCCGCACCTATGTGCTATACTGAGACTGCCTGCGCCTCCCCGCTCCTCAGGGCCGCATCTATGTGCTATACTGAGACTGCCTGCGCCTCCCCGCTCCTCAGGGCCGCACCTATGTGCTATACTGAGACTGCCTGCGCCTCCCCGCTCCTCAGGGCCGCATCTATGTGCTATACTGAGACTGTCTGCGCCTCCCCGCTCCTCAGGGCCGCACCTATGTGCTATACTGAGACTGCCTGCGCCTCCCCGCTCCTCAGGGCCTCGCCTATGTGCTATACTGAGACTGCCTGCGCCTCCCCGCTCCTCAGGGCCGCACCTATGTGCTATACTGAGACTGTCTGCGCCTCCCCGCTCCTCAGGGCTGCATCTATGTGCTATACTGAGACTGTCTGCGCCTCCCCGCTCCTCAGGGCCGCACCTATGTGCTATACTGAGACTGTCCTGCGCCTCCCCGCTCCTCAGGGCTGCATCTATGTGCTATACTGAGACTGTCTGCGCCTCCCCGCTCCTCAGGGCTGCATCTATGTGCTATACTGAGACTGTCTGCACCTCCCCGCTCCTCAGGGCCGCACCTATGTGCTATACTGAGACTGTCTGCGCCTCCCCGCTCCTCAGGGCCGCACCTATGTGCTATACTGAGACTGTCTGCGCCTCCCCTGCTCCTCAGGGCCGCATCTATGTGCTATACTGAGACTGCCTGCGCCTCCCCGCTCCTCAGGGCCGCATCTATGTGCTATACTGAGACTGTCTGCACCTCCCCGCTCCTCAGGGCCGCATCTATGTGCTATACTGAGACTGTCTGCGCCTCCCCGCTCCTCAGGGCCGCATCTATGTGCTATACTGAGACTGTCTGCGCCTCCCCGCTCCTCAGGGCCGCACCTATGTGCTATACTGAGACTGCCTGCACCTCCCCGCTCCTCAGGGCCTCGCCTATGTGCTATACTGAGACTGCCTGCGCCTCCCCGCTCCTCAGGGCTGCATCTATGTGCTATACTGAGACTGTCTGCACCTCCCCGCTCCTCAGGGCTGCATCTATGTGCTATACTGAGACTGCCTGCGCCTCCCCGCTCCTCAGGGCCTCGCCTATGTGCTATACTGAGACTGTCTGCGCCTCCCCGCTCCTCAGGGCTGCACCTATGTGCTATACTGAGACTGCCTGCGCCTCCCCGCTCCTCAGGGCCTCGCCTATGTGCTATACTGAGACTGCCTGCGCCTCCCCGCTCCTCAGGGCCGCACCTATGTGCTATACTGAGACTGTCTGCGCCTCCCCGCTCCTCAGGGCTGCATCTATGTGCTATACTGAGACTGTCTGCACCTCCCCGCTCCTCAGGGCTGCATCTATGTGCTATACTGAGACTGTCTGCGCCTCCCCGCTCCTCAGGGCCGCACCTATGTGCTATACTGAGACTGTCTGCGCCTCCCCGCTCCTCAGGGCCTGCATCTATGTGCTATACTGAGACTGTCTGCACCTCCCCGCTCCTCAGGGCTGCATCTATGTGCTATACTGAGACTGCCTGCGCCTCCCCGCTCCTCAGGGCCGCACCTATGTGCTATACTGAGACTGCCTGCGCCTCCCCGCTCCTCAGGGCCGCACCTATGTGCTATACTGAGACTGCCTGCGCCTCCCCGCTCCTCAGGGCCTCGCCTATGTGCTATACTGAGACTGCCTGCGCCTCCCCGCTCCTCAGGGCCGCACCTATGTGCTATACTGAGACTGTCTGCGCCTCCCCGCTCCTCAGGGCCTCGCCTATGTGCTATACTGAGACTGTCTGCGCCTCCCCGCTCCTCAGGGCTGCATCTATGTGCTATACTGAGACTGTCTGCGCCTCCCCGCTCCTCAGGGCCATGGCTATGTGCTATACTGAGACTGCCTGCGCCTCCCCGCTCCTCAGGGCCGCACCTATGTGCTATACTGAGACTGTCTGCGCCTCCCCGCTCCTCAGGGCCGCATCTATGTGCTATACTGAGACTGCCTGCGCCTCCCCGCTCCTCAGGGCCTCATCTATGTGCTATACTGAGACTGCCTGCGCCTCCCCGCTCCTCAGGGCTGCATCTATGTGCTATACTGAGACTGTCTGCGCCTCCCCGCTCCTCAGGGCCGCATCTATGTGCTATACTGAGACTGCCTGCGCCTCCCCGCTCCTCAGGGCCTCATCTATGTGCTATACTGAGACTGCCTGCGCCTCCCCGCTCCTCAGGGCCGCACCTATGTGCTATACTGAGACTGTCTGCGCCTCCCCGCTCCTCAGGGCCGGCATCTATGTGCTATACTGAGACTGTCTGCGCCTCCCCGCTCCTCAGGGCCTGCATCTATGTGCTATACTGAGACTGCCTGCGCCTCCCCGCTCCTCAGGGCCTCATCTATGTGCTATACTGAGACTGCCTGCGCCTCCCCGCTCCTCAGGGCCGCACCTATGTGCTATACTGAGACTGTCTGCGCCTCCCCGCTCCTCAGGGCTGCATCTATGTGCTATACTGAGACTGTCTGCGCCTCCCCGCTCCTCAGGGCTGCATCTATGTGCTATACTGAGACTGCCTGCGCCTCCCCGCTCCTCAGGGCCTCGCCTATGTGCTATACTGAGACTGCCTGCGCCTCCCCGCTCCTCAGGGCCTCATCTATGTGCTATACTGAGACTGCCTGCGCCTCCCCGCTCCTCAGGGCCGCACCTATGTGCTATACTGAGACTGTCTGTGCCTCCCCGCTCCTCAGGGCTGCATCTATGTGCTATACTGAGACTGCCTGCGCCTCCCCGCTCCTCAGGGCCGCACCTATGTGCTATACTGAGACTGTCTGCACCTCCCCGCTCCTCAGGGCCTCGCCTATGTGCTATACTGAGACTGCCTGCGCCTCCCCGCTCCTCAGGGCCGCACCTATGTGCTATACTGAGACTGTCTGCGCCTCCCCGCTCCTCAGGGCTGCATCTATGTGCTATACTGAGACTGTCTGCGCCTCCCCGCTCCTCAGGGCCATGGCCTATGTGCTATACTGAGACTGCCTGCGCCTCCCCGCTCCTCAGGGCCGCACCTATGTGCTATACTGAGACTGCCTGCGCCTCCCCGCTCCTCAGGGCCGCATCTATGTGCTATACTGAGACTGCCTGCGCCTCCCCGCTCCTCAGGGCCGCACCTATGTGCTATACTGAGACTGTCTGCGCCTCCCCGCTCCTCAGGGCCGCATCTATGTGCTATACTGAGACTGCCTGCGCCTCCCCGCTCCTCAGGGCCTCATCTATGTGCTATACTGAGACTGTCTGCGCCTCCCCGCTCCTCATGGCCTCGCCTATGTGCTATACTGAGACTGCCTGCGCCTCCCCGCTCCTCATGGCCTCGCCTATGTGCTATACTGAGACTGCCTGCGCCTCCCCGCTCCTCAGGGCCGCACCTATGTGCTATACTGAGACTGTCTGCGCCTCCCCGCTCCTCAGGGCCGCACCTATGTGCTATACTGAGACTGTCTGCGCCTCCCCGCTCCTCAGGGCCGCACCTATGTGCTATACTGAGACTGTCTGCGCCTCCCCGCTCCTCAGGGCCGCACCTATGTGCTATACTGAGACTGCCTGCGCCTCCCCGCTCCTCAGGGCTGCATCTATGTGCTATACTGAGACTGCCTGCGCCTCCCCGCTCCTCAGGGCCATGGCTATGTGCTATACTGAGACTGTCTGCGCCTCCCCGCTCCTCAGGGCTGCATCTATGTGCTATACTGAGACTGCCTGCGCTCCTCGAGGCCGTGCATATGTCACCAGTAGAGGCCTGGCTCGGGCTTCCCTGCTCTGCGGGTTGGCCTACGTCATTACTCCAACGTCCTCTATGTTGCGCAGCTCCGGCCCTTGGGGGTTGCCTCTCCAGAGTACCTCCTGCACGGCCAGCCTCGCGCCTCCCGCTCTGCGGCCTGTCTGGCGCCTTCCCCTTCGGGGGTCTCTGCCTGCCTCCCTACTAGGGTACTCTCCTGGCTCCTTGGGACCTCTCCATAGCTTCACCCAGAGCTCCCTGCTGTGCCTGACCTCGCCTCCTGACAGTGCGGACCTGTGGGGCTCCTTCCCACAGGTGGCAACAACTCGAATCTCGGGCCAAAGGCCCACATACCCACAAATCAAAACCCTCTCCCCCTCTGCTCAGCCTTATTTATTTATTTAAAAGTGGTTTTATTCCGTTTATAATGATAACTCGTGCTAAGCGGATTACAGTACAAATCCCGACAATCAAAATAAAATGCTATCAAATAGAAAATGTAAAATATACATTCATATCAAAATAATAGAAAACATCCTCACTGCTATAAAAAGCACTATCATTCAAAAACCAGTAAAAACAAATATGCTTTAAGTTGCTTCCTGGAAATACCCGTTGATTGCCCGGAGGGATGCGGATAGAAAGATTGCCAATGCCAACATCAACTGAGAAGCAGGAGTGCTGGCCACATCTTCCTGGGAAACCAGAGATGTATCACTGGCTGGCACCTGGACCTTTGGAGACTTCTGCGGTTCCCAGGACTACATTGAGGTTGATCTCCTCTCCGCAGGACCACTTTGGGGGATTCAAGGGTGCAGCCAGGATGTCCCTGCTCCCAGCATAGTTATGCGATGCCTCCAGGCCCTGGACACATCTAAAATGGGGATCTGTGATAGACATAATCCCGTAGCACAGGGGGGGGCTTCGTGTAAAGCTGCTCGCTTACTTTTTTTACGAATGGACGAAAAAAATCAGTGAAGCAAAGTGAATGACTCGATGGCTGTGAGCAGTCCGTGCCCTTCAGTACAGCGGACTGGTTCACTGCCCGGGCGTGAGGACAAAAGGAAACTTAGGGAAAGGATTTAACAAAGCTACTAAAAGGAGCAGAAAAAGGCTGTGGGGCAGTGTAGGACTGGAATAAAATCCTGAAAAGCAGGAGAGTGAGGAACTGGAGTAAAGGAGAGACCCAAGGGACCCCCGTGTAGACGTGTGGCAGGACGGGCACGCCCAGAGAGGCACAGCTAAACGTTCTAGAACCTTTTGACATGAAGGTTCCAGGATCCTGCTTGTTCTCGTAGGGTGCCATCTAGTGGTCATTCAGGTTATCACACCCACCATACCCCCGAAACAGTTACGAGACAGCCTCTTAATCTCACACAGGCCCATACAGTAAACTCCGCCGGAGAGCCGGCGCTGTCCTGGGCACGCGATTCTGTATTTAAATTAGGGCCCGCGGAAGCGGCGGCTGACAGCGGGTCTGACAGCAGACGCTTAATTTTACCGGCGTCAGATGTCGAACCCGCTGACAGCCACGGGTTCGGAACACAGACGCCTGCAAAATTGAGCGTCCGTTTTCCAACCCGCGGGCTGCGGGCAGATTTTTTTTTTTGTAATTTTTAAGGCCTCCGACTTAATATCACTATGAAATTAAGTCGGAGGGTGGACAGAAAAGCAGTTTTTTGTGCTTTTCTGTACACTTGCCCGGTGCTGGCTGAAATTAACGCCAGCCTTTGGCAGGCATTTATTTCTGAGAGTAAAATGTGCGGCTTGGCTGCACGTTTTGCTTTCTGTATTGTGAGTGACTAACTAATAGGCTCATCAAAATGCATTTGCATGTGATGAGCGCTATTAGTTTCGGCGGGGTTGGCCACACGTTTTCCACGTGCTATTACCCCTTACTGTATAAGGGGTAATAATAGCGCTTGACAAACGTGCAGCAAAACGGGGGCTGTATTGGCCTGGCAGTCTGTAGCACATTCAGGTGAAACCAGGCAGTCTCTCCCAGCCAGAATGCTACGTAGGGGTCCCTGCAGTGACGAATAGGGCTCTCTGTTGGGAGACCTGTCACGCATCTAATGCCTCTACCAACACCAAAAATACCTCAATATTTTTATTGCAACCAAGTTTGTGCATGTTATGAACATAAGCATTTATATTTAGGTGGCTGAAAGTCTACTCATCTGCACAGGGCTGACTTTAGGCAGGTTAAGTCTATTTTGACTCATGTAACAGGCGGCCAGGTCCCTGAATGTTTTCCTCTGTGTGTGTTACTTGTCTGGCACAGAAGGACCTATCGTGAAGGTGAATCTGAGAGGCAGGGAGAGCTGAGGGCCCTGTGTCATGCTGTCAGCTGGCCTGGTACAGAAGGACTCTGCAGCCAGCCTGGGAAACGCTGGGCTCTGGCGCCCTCTGCTGGCTCCTGTTTTCTTGTGTATTGATTGATTTTCACTAGTTAAAGCTGTGCACTGAAATATCTAATTCATTTCCTCGATTATTACTCCTGATTTCCATCCTCTGACGGCCCAGCTAGGAGCCGTGCTGCTTCGGGAAACGGTGGCAGGGTCTCAGGCGGCGGGCAAGGAGAGCGGTGTTTTCAGAGGAAGGGTCTGGGGTAAGGAAGGGCAATGCTTTGCACGGTGGAAGAAGCCACCGTGGGGCCATGTTTGAACGGCTTCCGTTGTTTGCAGGCAGGCCGGCGCAGTTCCCCGTCAGCCGCCGCAGGTTACGTGCGCTAAAATCAAAGCGTTTGGCACCTTCGATGCATGCGGCAGGCTGAGCAGGGAGAAACTAGCATGCCTACATCTGAAAACGATATACGCACCTGCTGCGAGCCCCTCTTTATAAGCGCGGGCACCGTGAAAGCCGGCCCGTTACCCCAGGGAAGAATCCTCCCCCTCCTCCTGAAGGGGCAGCAAAGGCGAGGGCAGGAAGGTCAGCATTTCAGTAGCACGAGAGCTCGGGAAAGCTGTCAGGACTGGCGACAGCCCGAGGAGAAGAGAAGATGGCCAAGGTGGCAAGACGTTTCCTTCAGGAAGGCGGGAGGTGGGCCTGGAAGGCTGAGATGCAGTATTCACGGAGGAGGAAGGGTCGCTGATAACTCCCGGGCTCATACGCGGCGGAGGGGCAGGCACCGCTCTGCTTGCAGGAGAGAGGGCTCGCATGGACCCAGAAACACTGCCAGGGGGCCCCCATGACCTGCAGCAGCTCAAGAGCCAATTCTGTGGCAACTGTGTGACATGTTTGCTTACTAAATCATGGACGCTTGTATTTTATTTATTTTATTTATTTATTATTTATAGATTTTTCTATACCGGGGTACGTAAATAACATCACCTCGGTTTACATTCAAACAGTAATTCAGCATTGCGCTTTACAATATAACATGGTAACTGAACGAATACAATACAGTATATAACTTTGTATTAATAGAATATAAGCAATATATGAGAGATTGTGGCAGTTAGGAAGAGTAGTTGAGGATTCAGATCATTGATAGTAGGCTTTTTTAAATAGCCAGGTTTTAAGGTTTTGTTTACATTTTTTGTGACAAAGTTCCTGGCGTAACTCAGAGGGCATGGTGTTCCATATTGTTGATCCAGCAATGATGAAAGATCGATCTTTTGTGCTAGAGAGTTTAGTCAGATTGGGTGCTGGGATATTTAGTTTGGCTAAATTCTGGAATCTCGTTGGGCGGGAAGATGTTTTGAATTGTAGTTGATCTGTGAACCAGTGCATTTCTCTGTTTTGAATGGCTTTGTGTATCAGCGACATAGATTTATAAATTATCCTGTAAGCCACGGGTAGCCAGTGCAAAGACTGAAGAGCTGGAGTGATGTGATCATGGCGGCTTGTGTCGGTGATAATGCGGGCAGCTGCATTTTGCAGCATTTGCAAAGGTTGAATGGTGGCTTTAGGAAGACCCAGTAACAGAGCATTGCAGTAATCAATCTTTGATAAAATAGTTGCTTGTAATACTGTGCGGAAATCATATTGGTATAATAGAGATTTAATACGTTTAAGCGTGTATAGCTTAAAGAAACCGTTTTTTACCGTATCCGCGATGAATTTTTTAAACGTGAGATTGCTGTCAATGATGATACCAAGGCTGCGTACTTGTTGTGAAATAGTGGAGTTGTTTTGAGCAATATCAGAGTTGATCAGTATTGTGTTTTTTGGAGGTGAAATTATGATAAGTTCAGTTTTATTGCTATTTATAGCCTATTGGTTGTCTGTGAGGATTGTTTTAATTTCTAATAAAGCTATCTTCCAGGTACTCAGTGCATTTGTGATTGTGCTGGTTATAGGTATGAGTATTTGAACATCATCTGCGTAGATGAAGTGTTGAAGACCCAATTTAGAGAGTAACCGGCATAGCGGTGTAAGGTAAACATTGAACAATGTGGAGGAGAGAGAAGATCCTTGGGGGACTCCTTGAGAGAGGTTTCTTGGCTTGGATTCACTTCGTCCACATCTAACGCTGTATGTTCTATTGCTCAGGAATGACTGAAACCATAGTAAAGCCGATCCAGAGATACCTATTTCAGATAGACGGGTAATAAGGGTGTTGTGGTTTACCGTGTCGAAAGCAGCTGATATATCAAGAAGGGCGATGAGGTATGATTTGCCAGCATCTAAAGCTTTTACTTGTTTCTCTACTGCTGTTTTCTTTATATTGCATTGTTTAATATATATGGCCAATTTTCTGTATTAGATGACTTGTTTTAATTATTTTAAATTATTTTTATTGAAAATACATAGTTACAGCAAAACATTTCTTGCATAATCTTACAATCTTTCTTCAAACATTTAATCCCTAAACCAAATCTAACCCCACCCTCCCCGAAGAGAAAGTTCATCCAAAATCCATGCGGAGATTCAGGAGATTGCTCCCACGGATAATGTGCTATGGCGGGCAGACTCTTTTCCTGCGCATGCAATGTTTCAGACTCAGTGAGGGGACTATTGCTCTGTCGACCTTCAGCTCTGTATAATTCTGCCGATCAGTGAACTCCCAATCCTCCCTCTTGTAACATTTGGTTGGTTGCAGGATAGCCCGGCGACCAGCGGAGCTCAGCACAGAATGCCCTCAGACCGCTCCGATGCCAGGCTGCCTTGTCTTACCTTGTGGCCTCTCTTGGCCTCTTGCCTTGCTCTGAGCTCTTCCAGGCCTTCTGGCCATACCCTGTGGCTTCTTAGGCTCTGGGCCCTCCTGGTCTTTTCTGTTTTTATCTTTCCACCTCCAGGCCTACATCAGTTTATCCTGGGCACGTGATTATAAAATATACAGGCACCTGTTTCATTCATAAGACCTAGGACACCGCATTCAGTGATGCAGTCTAGTGCCATTATATGAGGTCTGTTAGTGAAAATCCATGGTATGATTAGACAAAAAATTTTTGCAATGGTATATTGGGGTACTATGTGGCTTGATATATAATGTATGTATTTCAATTATATAACTACATGAGATATAGAGTTGTTGTTATGAAATTTATTGTTTTTCAGATGTATGAAATGATATAATATCATGCAATGGACCCATTCTGTATGAACACGTATACCAGATTTTAAAAGATACTATGTCCCTGAAGAAGCCCTAAGTATTCGGGCGAAACGAGGCTCTCGTTGGACAAGGACAAGATTAATTTTCAGCAGGACTTAACTAATCCATAGTAGTATAAGAATAATTAACATCAAATGTTTAAAAGTATAGGGGGTACAAGTGTGTTAAATAAGGATCAAAAAATGATGTATTTAGCATTGTAATTGCATTGGATGCAAAGGAATTTCTAGCACTTTATATATTTTATGTATAGAATGAGTGGGGAATGAATGAGATGTGTATGGTATGTATGAAGGTATTTAAGGGTAAAGCATGAGTGTGATTTTAGAGTGTTCAGGTAAGGGTCCGAGTAGGTATCATAAAGAACAGCCATATTGAGTGTATTTATGGGAAATATTTTGTTAATAAATGATAATTAAATATAGAGATTGACTTTAGGACCTCTGATTTGTGGTGTGATTTATGTTGAATTTTCAGAGGGCATGCAGGTGTGTTGACCATCGATGGAAACAGCCTGGCATCGATGTCCATCGATGGAAACCATCTGGGCGTCGATGTCCATCGATGGAATCGGCCTGGCATCGATGTCCATCGATGGAAACCATCTGGGCGTCGATATCCATTGATGGAATGGATCCCAGCATCGATGTAGATCAATGGAATGTACCTGGCATCGATGCCCATTGATGAAATGGACCTGGCATCGATGTCTATCGATGGAAATCGATGAAAAAGTCCTGGGCATCGATGGCATCCATAATTTAAAGGATGGCATCGATGGAAATGATCTCAGTAGTGATGGAAGTGCCCCGGGCAGCAGTGGCATTGACACGAATATGGATGGCAGTGACAAGACAAAGTGTTCGTCAATGGTATCCACCCAGGCAACGATAGCACCGATAAAAGCTAAGGAAAAAAAATCATTGCCATGGATGAAAACATATATGGCACTGATAGAAATGATGTAGGGAGGATGGCATCAGGGTACTGCAGGGGGAGGGGTACCTGTGGCATCAAAAAATACATGATGGCCTGAAGGAGGTACCGACTGCACAAAGGTACCGAGGAAAATAAAGGACCTGAATCTACAGGGGCTGTGGCAGCACCCGTAACCGTGGAAGTCCCTGTCCCACTAGCGGTAATAGCTAAGCAGAGTGTCACAGAGGGACACTTGCAGACTATGTGTGACTAACTGAAAAATAGGGAGAGGGAAGGCCACAGTCGGTTGGCAGCCAGAAAGGTGACAGGAACCGACCAAAAAAACATGGCATAGTACTCACCGAACGTCGAATTAAACCAACGCGGAGGGAGACCCGTGCAGGGAAAAGTGTTTGTGAAGTAAAAATGTAAATCTTTCCGTGAGGAAAAAAGTGTTAGAATTTCTCACAGAGCTCCTAATCGCTATGCTTACTGCAGAGCGGAAAAAAGAAGACTGAAGGACGCAGGGATCATAGCATGTTGGGCATGCTCAGTGCACTCAGTGTGCTAGTCAAAGCTTTTTAGAAACTTTGACAGAAAGTTTTCCGTGATAGGGCTCCATTACTGATGTCACCCATATGTGAGGACTAGCATCCTGCTTGTCCTGGGATAATGTAATGTATGTGCACAGAACAAAGTTGTAACAACAAAAGAGGTCCCACTGGGGATTTGGCTTCAGAGAGAACCGCTGTCCTAATATACAGTGAGTCTGCAAAACTGGCTGGCCCACAGGCACAGGGCCTTGATGTGCACTAATGTAATGTGTATGCCCACAACAAAGTTGTAACTACAAAAGAGGCTCACTGGGGATTTGGCTTCAGAGCACTGCTGTCCCAATAATATATATGTGAGTCTGCAAAGCTGCCCAGTGCCCACTGATGCCCAGTGAGTGCCCTGTCTTCTTGGCTTAAAAGAGCACAAAGAGACAGCCTGAGTTCAATAAAAAATAAACTGCAGTTAAATAAAAAAGGATGGCTTGCTTGGCACAGCAGCAAAAACGAAGAAATATATTTTTCAATGGAAAATTCTATCAAAGTAGCTAGCAATTTAATTAATATATCTCCCACTCACAACACCCAAATCCTGCTTGCAACCTATTCTGTATGAACACGTAAAATAAGCAGAAAAATGCCACTGCTAGCAGCTTCTCTCAGTGGCACAGAGAGACCATCTCAGATCAATAAAAAAAAGTGCGGTCAAAAAAAGCTTGGCTAGCTGGCGGCAGCACTGCAGCCAAATCAAACAAATATCTTTTTAAATGGAAAATTCTATCAAAATAGCTAGCAACTGAATACAGATTTGAGACACTCAGACTAGCTCTGAGTGCAGCCATCTCCCCGGACCACCTCCCCAGACCATCCTCACCAAGAACGTGCGTGGCACGCCATGTGCTTAACGTATAAATAGTGCTACATCATCAGGAACAGCGTCACAGAGCACTGAGTGAGAGCGGCGATTGACTGCATTAGAAAAATGCTTAGCTCTGATAGGTTGCATTCTGGTCTCCTTGCCAAACTGTCTGACCCACTCTATGACAGGGCTGTGAGGTCACTTATGACTCAGAGGAAAGGGCTGGTTTTTGCTATCTCCTATTTCAAACGGCTGCTAAGAAATCACTGCAAGCCAAAAGAATGAAACTAATGACATGTTTGTTTTCTTGGGGGATCCGTTTCGCGAACCCACAAATAC
Source organism: Rhinatrema bivittatum (assembly GCF_901001135.1). Classification (NCBI taxonomy): domain Eukaryota; kingdom Metazoa; phylum Chordata; class Amphibia; order Gymnophiona; family Rhinatrematidae; genus Rhinatrema; species Rhinatrema bivittatum. The sequence continues at coordinate 34,509 of NW_021820323.1, read as the reverse complement.
AATGAATAGAGAGGTATACGTTGCGGATTGCATTGCAAACGATTGCACATCCCTAGTAAGCAGGAAGAGATGAGAGAGTGGAAAGGGTTCTGGTATGGGTGTAGTGACTTTGGTGAAAGATAAGTCGTGCAGCTGAATTTAGGACAGATTGCAGGGAGAGAGATGGATCACTGGGAGACCTGTGAGGAGCAGGGTGTAATAGTGTAAGGGGGAGGAGATAAGAGAGTGGAAAGGGTTCTGGTATGGGTGCAGTGACTTTGGTGAAAGATAAGTCGTGCAGCTGAATTTAGGACAGATTGCAGGGAGAGAGATGGATCACTGGGAGACCTGTGAGGAGCAGGATGTAATAGTGTAAGCAGGAGGAGATGAGAGAGAGGAAAGGGTTCTGGTATGGGTGTAGTGACTTTGGTGAAAGATAAGTCGTGCAGCTGAATTTAGGACAGATTGCAGGGAGAGAGATGGATCACTGGGAGACCTGTGAGGAGCAGGGTGTAATAGTGTAAGAGGAGGAGATGAGAGAGAGGAAAGGGTTCTGGTATGGGTGCAGTGACTTTGGTGAAAGATAAGTCATGCAGCTGAATTTAGGACAGATTGCAGGGAGAGAGATGGATCACTGGGAGACCTGTGAGGAGCAGGATGTAATAGTGTAAGAGGGGGAGATGAGAGAGAGGAAAGGGTTCTGGTATGGGTGCAGTGACTTTGGTGAAAGATAAGTCATGCAGCTGAATTTAGGACAGATTGCAGGGAGAGAGATGGATCACTGGGAGACCTGTGAGGTGCAGGATGTAATAGTGTAAGCAGGAGGAGATGAGAGAGAGGAAAGGGTTCTGGTATGGGTGCAGTGACTTTGGTGAAACATAAGTCATGCAGCTGAATTTAGGACAGATTGCAGGGAGAGAGATGGATCACTGGGAGACCTGTGAGGAGCAGGATGTAATAGTGTAAGAGGAGGAGATGAGAGAGAGGAAAGGGTTCTGGTATGGGTGCAGTGACTTTGGTGAAAGATAAGTCATGCAGCTGAATTTAGGACAGATTGCAGGGAGAGAGATGGATCACTGGGAGACCTGTGAGGAGCAGGATGTAATAGTGTAAGAAGGAGGAGATGAGAGAGAGGAAAGGGTTCTGGTATGGGTGTAGTGACTTTGGTGAAAGATAAGTCATGCAGTTGAATTTAGGACAGATTGCAGGGAGAGAGATGGATCACTGGGAGACCTGTGAGGAGCAGGATGTAATAGTGTAAGAGGAGAAGATGACAGAGTGGAAAGGGTTCTGGTATGGGTGCAGTGACTTTGGTGAAAGATAAGTCATGCAGCTGAATTTAGGACAGATTGCAGTGCAGAGAGATGGATCACTGGGAGACCTGTGAGGAGCAGGATGTAATAGTGTAAGAGGAGAAGATGACAGAGTGGAAAGGGTTCTGGTATGGGTGTAGTGACTTTGGTGAAAGATAAGTCATGCAGCTGAATTTAGGACAGATTGCAGTGCAGAGAGATGGATCACTGGGAGACCTGTGAGGAGCAGGATGTAATAGTGTAAGAGGAGGAGATGACAGAGTGGAAAGGGTTCTGGTATGGGTGCAGTGACTTTGGTGAAAGATAAGTCATGCAGCTGAATTTAGGACAGATTGCAGGGAGAGAGATGGGTCACTGGGAGACCTGTGAGGAGCAGGGTGTAATAGTGTAAGAGGAGGAGATGAGAGAGAGGAAAGGGTTCTGGTATGGGTGCAGTGACTTTGGTGAAAGATAAGTCGTGCAGCTGAATTTAGGACAGATTGCAGGGAGAGAGATGGATCACTGGGAGACCTGTGAGGAGCAGGATGTAATAGTGTAAGCAGGAGGAGATGAGAGAGTGGAAAGGGTTCTGGTATGGGTGCAGTGACTTTGGTGAAAGATAAGTCATGCAGCTGAATTTAGGAGAGATTGCAGGGAGAGAGATGGATCACTGGGAGACCTGTGAGGAGCAGGATGTAATAGTGTAAGAGGAGGAGATGAGAGAGTGGAAAGGGTTCTGGTATGGGTGCAGTGACTTTGGTGAAAGATAAGTCATGCAGCTGAATTTAGGAGAGATTGCAGGGAGAGAGATGGATCACTGGGAGACCTGTGAGGAGCAGGATGTAATAGTGTAAGCAGGAGGAGATGAGAGAGAGGAAAGGGTTCTGGTATGGGTGTAGTGACTTTGGTGAAAGATAAGTCGTGCAGCTGAATTTAGGACAGATTGCAGGGAGAGAGATGGATCACTGGGAGACCTGTGAGGAGCAGGATGTAATAGTGTAAGAGGAGGAGATGAGAGAGAGGAAAGGGTTCTGGTATGGGTGCAGTGACTTTGGTGAAAGATAAGTCATGCAGCTGAATTTAGGAGAGATTGCAGGGAGAGAGATGGATCACTGGGAGACCTGTGAGGAGCAGGATGTAATAGTGTAAGAGGAGGAGATGAGAGAGAGGAAAGGGTTCTGGTATGGGTGCAGTGACTTTGGTGAAAGATAAGTCATGCAGCTGAATTTAGGACAGATTGTAGGGGAGAGAGATGGATCACTGGGAGACCTGTGAGGAGCAGGGTGTAATAGTGTAAGCAGGAGGAGATGAGAGAGAGGAAAGGGTTCTGGTATGGGTGCAGTGACTTTGGTGAAAGATAAGTCCTGCAGCTGAATTTAGGACAGATTGCAGGGAGAGAGATGGATCACTGGGAGACCTGTGAGGAGCAGGATGTAATAGTGTAAGAGGAGGAGATGAGAGAGAGGAAAGGGTTCTGGTATGGGTGCAGTGACTTTGGTGAAAGATAAGTCGTGCAGCTGAATTTAGGACAGATTGCAGGGAGAGAGATGGATCACTGGGAGACCTGTGAGGAGCAGGATGTAATAGTGTAAGCAGGAGGAGATGAGAGAGTGGAAAGGGTTCTGGTATGGGTGCAGTGACTTTGGTGAAAGATAAGTCATGCAGCTGAATTTAGGACAGATTGCAGGGAGAGAGATGGATCACTGGGAGACCTGTGAGGAGCAGGATGTAATAGTGTAAGCAGGAGGAGATGAGAGAGAGGAAAGGGTTCTGGTATGGGTGTAGTGATTTTGGTGAAAGATAAGTCGTGCAGCTGAATTTAGGACAGATTGCAGGGAGAGAGATGGATCACTGGGAGACCTGTGAGGAGCAGGATGTAATAGTGTAAGAGGAGGAGATGAGAGAGAGGAAAGGGTTCTGGTATGGGTGCAGTGACTTTGGTGAAAGATAAGTCATGCAGCTGAATTTAGGACAGATTGCAGGGAGAGAGATGGATCACTGGGAGACCTGTGAGGAGCAGGGTGTAATAGTGTAAGAGGAGGAGATGAGAGAGAGGAAAGGGTTCTGGTATGGGTGCAGTGACTTTGGTGAAAGATAAGTCATGCAGCTGAATTTAGGACAGATTGCAGGGAGAGAGATGGATCACTGGGAGAGCTGTGAGGAGCAGGATGTAATAGTGTAAGCAGGAGGAGGTGAGAGAGAGGAAAGGGTTCTGGTATGGGTGCAGTGACTTTGGTGAAAGATAAGTCATGCAGCTGAATTTAGGACAGATTGTAGGGAGAGAGATGGATCACTGGGAGACCTGTGAGGAGCAGGGTGTAATAGTGTAAGAGGAGGAGATGAGAGAGAGGAAAGGGTTCTGGTATGGGTGCAGTGACTTTGATGAAAGATAAGTCGTGCAGCTGAATTTAGGACAGATTGCAGGGAGAGAGATGGATCACTGGGAGACCTGTGAGGAGCAGGATGTAATAGTGTAAGCAGGAGGAGATGAGAGAGAGGAAAGGGTTCTGGTATGGGTGCAGTGACTTTGGTGAAAGATAAGTCGTGCAGCTGAATTTAGGACAGATTGCAGGGAGAGAGATGGATCACCTGGAGACCTGTGAGGAGCAGGGTGTAATAGTGTAAGAGGAGGAGATGAGAGAGAGGAAAGGGTTCTGGTATGGGTGCAGTGACTTTGGTGAAAGATAAGTCATGCAGCTGAATTTAGGACAGATTGTAGGGAGAGAGATGGATCACTGGGAGACCTGTGAGGAGCAGGATGTAATAGTGTAAGAGGGAGGAGATGAGAGAGAGGAAAGGGTTCTGGTATGGGAGCAGTGACTTTGGTGAAAGATAAGTCCTGCAGCTGAATTTAGGCAGATTGCAGGGAGAGAGATGGATCACTGGGAGACCTGTGAGGAGCAGGATGTAATAGTGTAAGAGGGAGGAGATGAGAGAGAGGAAAGGGTTCTGGTATGGGTGCAGTGACTTTGGTGAAAGATAAGTCATGCAGCTGAATTTAGGACAGATTGCAGGGAGAGAGATGGATCACTGGGAGACCTGTGAGGAGCAGGATGTAATAGTGTAAGAGGAGGAGATGAGAGAGAGGAAAGGGTTCTGGTATGGGAGCAGTGACTTTGGTGAAAGATAAGTCGTGCAGCTGAATTTAGGACAGATTGTAGGGGAGAGAGATGGATCACTGGGAGACCTGTGAGGAGCAGGGTGTAATAGTGTAAGCAGGAGGAGATGAGAGAGAGGAAAGGGTTCTGGTATGGGTGCAGTGACTTTGGGGAAAGATAAGTCATGCAGCTGAATTTAGGAGATTGTAGGGAGTGGGATGGATCACCTGGAGACCTGTGAGGAGCAGGATGTAATAGTGTAAGAGGAGGAGATGAGAGAGAGGAAAGGGTTCTGGTATGGGTGCAGTGACTCTGGTGAAAGATAAGTCGTGCAGCTGAATTTAGGACAGATTGCAGGGAGAGAGATGGATCACTGGGAGACCTGTGAGGAGCAGGATGTAATAGTGTAAGCAGGAGGAGATGAGAGAGAGGAAAGGGTTCTGGTATGGGTGTAGTGACTTTGGGGAAAGATAAGTCATGCAGCTGAATTTAGGAGAGATTGCAGGGAGAGAGATGGATCACTGGGAGACCTGTGAGGAGCAGGATGTAATAGTGTAAGCAGGAGGAGATGAGAGAGAGGAAAGGGTTCTGGTATGGGTGCAGTGACTTTGGTGAAAGATAAGTCCTGCAGCTGAATTTAGGACAGATTGCAGGGAGAGAGATGGATCACTGGGAGACCTGTGAGGAGCAGGGTGTAATAGTGTAAGCAGGAGGAGATGAGAGAGAGGAAAGGGTTCTGGTATGGGTGCAGTGACTTTGGTGAAAGATAAGTCATGCAGCTGAATTTAGGACAGATTGCAGGGAGAGAGATGGATCACTGGGAGACCTGTGAGGAGCAGGATGTAATAGTGTAAGGAGGAGATAAGAGAGTGGAAAGGGTTCTGGTAAGGGTGCAGTGACTTTGGTGAAAGATAAGTCATGCAGCTGAATTTAGGACAGATTGCAGGGAGAGAGATGGATCACTGGGAGACCTGTGAGGAGCAGGATGTAATAGTGTAAGAGGAGGAGATGAGAGAGAGGAAAGGGTTCTGGTATGGGTGCAGTGCGTATGGTGAAAGATAAGTCATGCAGCTGAATTTAGGACAGATTGCAGGGAGAGAGATGGATCACTGGGAGACCTGTGAGGAGCAGGGTGTAATAGTGTAAGAGGAGGAGATGAGAGAGAGGAAAGGGTTCTGGTATGGGTGCAGTGACTTTGGTGAAAGATAAGTCATGCAGCTGAATTTAGGAGAGATTGCAGGGAGAGAGATGGATCACTGGGAGACCTGTGAGGAGCAGGGTGTAATAGTGTAAGAGGAGGAGATGAGAGAGAGGAAAGGGTTCTGGTATGGGTGCAGTGACTTTGGTGAAAGATAAGTCATGCAGCTGAATTTAGGACAGATTGCAGGGAGAGAGATGGATCACTGGGAGACCTGTGAGGAGCAGGATGTAATAGTGTAAGAGGGGGAGATGAGAGAGGGAAAGTGTTCTGGTATGGGTGCAGTGACTTTGGTGAAAGATAAGTCGTGCAGCTGAATTTAGGAGAGATTGCAGGGAGAGAGATGGATCACTGGGAGACCTGTGAGGAGCAGGGTGTAATAGTGTAAGAGGAGGAGATGAGAGAGAGGAAAGGGTTCTGGTATGGGTGCAGTGACTTTGGTGAAAGATAAGTCATGCAGCTGAATTTAGGACAGATTGCAGGGAGAGAGATGGATCACTGGGAGACCTGTGAGGAGCAGGATGTAATAGTGTAAGAGGAGGAGATGAGAGAGAGGAAAGGGTTCTGGTATGGGGGCAGTGACTTTGGTGAAAGATAAGTCGTGCAGCTGAATTTAGGACAGATTGTAGGGGAGAGAGATGGATCACTGGGAGACCTGTGAGGAGCAGGATGTAATAGTGTAAGCAGGAGGAGATGAGAGAGAGGAAAGGGTTCTGGTATGGGTGTAGTGACTTTGGTGAAAGATAAGTCATGCAGCTGAATTTAGGACAGATTGCAGGGAGAGAGATGGATCACTGGGAGACCTGTGAGGAGCAGGATGTAATAGTGTAAGAGGAGGAGATGAGAGAGAGGAAAGGGTTCTGGTATGGGTGTAGTGACTTTGGTGAAAGATAAGTCATGCAGCTGAATTTAGGACAGATTGAAGGGAGAGAGATGGATCACTGGGAGACCTGTGAGGAGCAGGATGTAATAGTGTAAGAGGGAGGAGATGAGAGAGAGGAAAGGGTTCTGGTATGGGTGCAGTGACTTTGGTGAAAGATAAGTCATGCAGCTGAATTTAGGACAGATTGCAGGGAGAGAGATGGATCACTGGGAGACCTGTGAGGAGCAGGATGTAATAGTGTAAGAGGAGGAGATGAGAGAGAGGAAAGGGTTCTGGTATGGGTGCAGTGACTTTGGTGAAAGATAAGTCGTGCAGCTGAATTTAGGACAGATTGCAGTGAGAGAGATGGATCACTGGGAGACCTGTGAGGAGCAGGGTGTAATAGTGTAAGAGGAGGAGATGAGAGAGAGGAAAGGGTTCTGGTATGGATTTAGTGACTTTGGGGAAAGATAAGTCGTGCAGGTGAATTTAGGACAGATTGCAGGGAGAGAGATGGATCACTGGGAGACCTGTGAGGAGCAGGGTGTAATAGTGTAAGAGGGGGAGATGAGAGAGAGGAAAGGGTTCTGGTATGGGTGCAGTGACTTTGGGGAAAGATAAGTCATGCAGCTGAATTTAGGAGAGATTGCAGGGAGAGAGATGGATCACTGGGAGACCTGTGAGGAGCAGGATGTAATAGTGTAAGAGGGGGAGATGAGAGAGAGGAAAGGGTTCTGGTATGGGTGCAGTGACTTTGGGGAAAGATAAGTCATGCAGCTGAATTTAGGACAGATTGCAGGGAGAGAGATGGATCACTGGGAGACCTGTGAGGAGCAGGATGTAATAGTGTAAGAGGAGGAGATGAGAGAGAGGAAAGGGTTCTGGTATGGGGGCAGTGACTTTGGTGAAAGATAAGTCGTGCAGCTGAATTTAGGACAGATTGTAGGGGAGAGAGATGGATCACTGGGAGACCTGTGAGGAGCAGGATGTAATAGTGTAAGCAGGAGGAGATGAGAGAGAGGAAAGGGTTCTGGTATGGGTGTAGTGACTTTGGTGAAAGATAAGTCATGCAGCTGAATTTAGGACAGATTGCAGGGAGAGAGATGGATCACTGGGAGACCTGTGAGGAGCAGGATGTAATAGTGTAAGAGGAGGAGATGAGAGAGAGGAAAGGGTTCTGGTATGGGTGTAGTGACTTTGGTGAAAGATAAGTCATGCAGCTGAATTTAGGACAGATTGAAGGGAGAGAGATGGATCACTGGGAGACCTGTGAGGAGCAGGATGTAATAGTGTAAGAGGGAGGAGATGAGAGAGAGGAAAGGGTTCTGGTATGGGTGCAGTGACTTTGGTGAAAGATAAGTCATGCAGCTGAATTTAGGACAGATTGCAGGGAGAGAGATGGATCACTGGGAGACCTGTGAGGAGCAGGATGTAATAGTGTAAGAGGAGGAGATGAGAGAGAGGAAAGGGTTCTGGTATGGGTGCAGTGACTTTGGTGAAAGATAAGTCGTGCAGCTGAATTTAGGACAGATTGCAGTGAGAGAGATGGATCACTGGGAGACCTGTGAGGAGCAGGGTGTAATAGTGTAAGAGGAGGAGATGAGAGAGAGGAAAGGGTTCTGGTATGGATTTAGTGACTTTGGGGAAAGATAAGTCGTGCAGGTGAATTTAGGACAGATTGCAGGGAGAGAGATGGATCACTGGGAGACCTGTGAGGAGCAGGGTGTAATAGTGTAAGAGGGGGAGATGAGAGAGAGGAAAGGGTTCTGGTATGGGTGCAGTGACTTTGGGGAAAGATAAGTCATGCAGCTGAATTTAGGAGAGATTGCAGGGAGAGAGATGGATCACTGGGAGACCTGTGAGGAGCAGGATGTAATAGTGTAAGCAGGAGGAGATGAGAGAGAGGAAAGGGTTCTGGTATGGGTGCAGTGACTTTGGTGAAAGATAAGTCGTGCAGCTGAATTTAGGAGAGATTGCAGGGAGAGAGATGGATCACTGGGAGACCTGTGAGGAGCAGGATGTAATAGTGTAAGAGGGAGGAGATGAGAGAGAGGAAAGGGTTCTGGTATGGGTGCAGTGACTTTGGGGAAAGATAAGTCATGCAGCTGAATTTAGGACAGATTGTAGGGAGAGAGATGGATCACTGGGAGACCTGTGAGGAGCAGGATGTAATAGTGTAAGAGGAGGAGATGAGAGAGAGGAAAGGGGTCTGGTATGGGTGCAGTGACTTTGGTGAAAGATAAGTCGTGCAGCTGAATTTAGGACAGATTGCAGGGAGAGAGATGGATCACTGGGAGACCTGTGAGGAGCAGGATGTAATAGTGTAAGCAGGAGGAGATGAGAGAGAGGAAAGGGTTCTGGTATGGGTGCAGTGACTTTGGTGAAAGATAAGTCGTGCAGCTGAATTTAGGACAGATTGCAGGGAGAAGGATCACTGGGAGACCTGTGAGGAGCAGGATGTAATAGTGTAAGAGGAGGAGATGAGAGAGAGGAAAGGGTTCTGGTATGGGTGCAGTGACTTTGTTGAAAGATAAGTCGTGCAGCTGAATTTAGGACAGATTGCAGGGAGAGAGATGGATCACTGGGAGACCTGTGAGGAGCAGGGTGTAATAGTGTAAGAGGCAGGAGATGAGAGAGAGGAAAGGGTTCTGGTATGGGTGTAGTGACTTTGGTGAAAGATAAGTCCTGCAGCTGAATTTAGGACAGATTGCAGGGAGAGAGATGGATCACTGGGAGACCTGTGAGGAGCAGGATGTAATAGTGTAAGCAGGAGATGAGAGAGAGGAAAGGGTTCTGGTATGGGTGTAGTGACTTTGGTGAAAGATAAGTCGTGCAGCTGAATTTAGGACAGATTGCAGGGAGAGAGATGGATCACTGGGAGACCTTGAGGAGCAGGATGTAATAGTGTAAGCAGGAGGAGATGAGAGAGAGGAAAGGGTTCTGGTATGGGTGCAGTGACTTTGGTGAAAGATAAGTCATGCAGCTGAATTTAGGACAGATTGCAGGGAGAGAGATGGATCACTGGGAGACCTGTGAGGAGCAGGGTGTAATAGTGTAAGCAGGAGGAGATGAGAGAGAGGAAAGGGTTCTGGTATGGGTGCAGTGACTTTGGCCACTGTTGGAAACAGGTTGCTGGACTTGATGGACCCTTGGTCTGACCCAGTATGGCAATTTCTTATGTTCTTATGAATTCAGGAGCTCCTGTCATAAATACACAGGATCTGTGAAGGAGTGACAGGGATTGAAAAACAGGTTAGACAGGCCAGACAGTCTTTCCCTGCTGTCACCTCGTGTGTCTGAGTCTGGCTCTGAGTAAGAGCGCACACCTGCGTGTGTGTGTGTGTGTGACATCCCCTGCCAAGTTACTTATTTCTCTATTATATTTATTTTAAAAATTTTGCATACCGCTTATACACGGGTGACGGTCTAAGTGGTTTAGAAGCATGAAACATACATAATTCAGTAAAATAAAAAGAAGACAAAACTTTAAAGGAAAAACTGTAAAGGAAAAATATCAAATAAAATTAAAAATAAAATAGGATTAAAAATACAACGAAATTGAACATAAAATAAAATCAAAACATTAAGTAAGCAATAAATTGACTAAGTGGGCTAGAGTGATAAGCGAGGTTATGAGAAACATTATTCAGGGTTATAACTGAAAAGCAGTAGAGCATAAATAAGTTTTTAGTTTTTTCCTGAGTTCGTTACAAGTCTCAGTGTAGCTGGAATGAGTTGCCGAGCAGAGGACCCGCAGCGGAAAAGGCCTGTTCTCTGCTCATTTCTAATCTGGGACCTGAAGAGGATGTTTTATCGAGTAAGGGTGGAAGACGCCCAGGCTGCTGGAAAGGTAACCTGGTGCAGAAGCAGATGGCAGAAGCAGTATGGATTAGGTTAGATTTTTATATTGCGCTGGTGGCTTGATTTGTAGCTAATGGAGGTTAAGAAGAAGAGGGGGAATGTGTCCTCTCATTTTGGTATCTGTTAAGAGGCGAGCTGCAGAGTTCTGCATAAGCTGGAGCGGAGGGAGGCGCACGGAGTGGAAGGGAGAAAAGGGGAAATCATCCAGACAGATAGAGGAGGCCTTATTTCTCTGGCACGCTGACGGTATTTCACTCGGGGTCTGTGTAAAAAGAAAATGTATTGCCTGTTAGCCAGGGGTGCAGGGAGCCAGCTTAAAGCACAATTACTTTACCTCAGACCCAGGAGTTTGATTTCTAGTGCAGGCTCTCAGGTGGGACACCTGCAGCTGAACTGAACGCTGGCGCAGTGCATCCCAACCTTCACTTGCTGTTCGGCTGAAGGTGCCCTCCCCAGGGAGCTTACACTCAGTCGGTACCTGCCACACCCTGCTAGAATGACATTGCATGTGAGATCGGTGCTATGCATCCATCTTTTGGGCAAATTCTCTCACCCGAGGCCATTTTGTCAAGGCATGGCAATTAAGTGTGTGAGCTCGGTTAGCTAGAGCTAGCTGAAGAAAGTGTAAGCTCTCCGAGGCAGGCACCAGCAGCTTCCTGAACAAAGCCGAAGCTCTCTGGGGTGGGTACCAATGGCTGAACAGTATGTAGTTTGCTGCTATGCATGCACTGTCCCAGGAAAGCCTGTGACTGGAGCCCTCCCAGGAGAGCTTATGCTAGAAATTGAACTCCAGGGTCTGAGCTGGAGAAAAATCACATTCCTGGTGTCCAGTGTAATTTATTGCATGCCCAATACAGGACCCCATCTCAGACCCAGGAAGGAATTATATTTCTAGTGTAAGCTCTTTGGGGTGGGCACCTACAGCTGAACAGTAGGCCAAATGGTGCCAAACTGCATATTGTTCAGCTGGAAATGCCCTTCTCAGAGGGCTTATGCTTTGCCCATTAATAGGTGCCTGTCCTAGAGAGCTTATGCTTTGCCCGGCAGTAGGTGCCCGCCCCAGAGAGCTTATGCTTTGCCCGTCAGTAGGTGCTCACCACAGAGAGCTTATGCTTTGCCCAGGAGTAGGTGCTTTCCCCTTAGAGCTTATGCTTCATACAGCACTAGGTGCTTGCCCCAGAGAGCTTATGCTTCATACAGCAGTAGGTGCTCACTCCAGAGAGCTTATGCTTTGCCCATCAGTAGATGCCTGCCCCAGAAAGCTTATGCTTTGCCCATCAGTAGGTGCTCACCCAACAGAGCTTATGCTTTGCTCATCAGTAGGTGCTCTCCCCAGAGAACTTATGCTTCATACAGCAGTAGGTGCTCGCCCCAGAGAGCTTATGCTTCATACAGCAGTAGGTGCTTACTCCAAAGAGCTTATGCTTCATACAGTAGTAGTTGCTTGCCCCAGAGAGCAGAAGGTGCTTACTCCAGAGAGCTTATCTATTTATTTATTTAAAATCTTTTCTATACCATCACAAGGGTTTACAAATAGGCACATATATTAATGTAAAAAATTGATTTGGGTAATACTTATACAAGAGTGCCAACAAGGTTCCGGTTACATAATTTCCAAAATAAAGACTATTTGATGAATGTCATAAATCTTGTCCTTTTTATACATGTAACAGTCTTAATTTACATGTAGAACTCTTTTGTACTGTGTATTATCTAATGTTAGCGGTGAAAAATAAAATAACAAATACGCACATATTGAACTAAGTGCCGTGTGCTGATGTTCTGATGCCTGCTTTATTTACTTATTTATTTACACAGCAGTAGTTGCTCGCCCCAGAGAGCTTATGCTTCATACAGCTGTAGGTGCTTGGCCCAGACAGCTTATGCTTCATACAGCAGTAGGTGCTCGCCCCAAAGAGCTTATGCTTCATACAGCAGTCGGTGCTCGCCCCAGAGAACTTATGTTTCATTCAGCAGTAGGTGCTCGCCCCAGAGAGCTTATGCTTCATACAGCAGTCGGTGCTCTCCCCAGAGAGCTTATGCTTCATACAGCAGTCGGTGCTCTCCCCAGAGAGCTTATGCTTCACACAGCAGTCGGTGCTCGCCCCAGAGAGCTTATGCTTCATACAGCAGTAGGTGCTCGCCCCAGAGAGCTTATGCTTCATACAGCAGTCGGTGCTCGCCCCAGAGAGCTTATGCTTCATATAGCAGTCGGTGCTCGCCCCAGAGAGCTTATGCTTCACACAGCAGTCGGTGCTCGCCCCAGAGAGCTTATGCTTCATACAGCAGTAGGTGCTCGCCCCAGAGAGCTTATGCTTCATACAGCAGTCGGTGCTCGCCCCAGAGAGCTTATGCTTCATACAGCAGTAGGTGCTCGCCCCAGAGAGCTTATGCTTCACACAGCAGTCGGTGCTCACCCCAGAGAGCTTATGCTTCATACAGCAGTCGGTGTGCAGGCTTAAGTAGGGAAACGTTTTTGGCACAGACTGCAGAGAAAAGCAGGGTAAAGTTCTATTATTGTTCCCTCTTCTAAGGGGAAGTGACCGACAGAGCTTGACAAGAGGAAACAGGGACACGCGTGTTCTGAAGAAAAGCAACAAAACGGGGCGAGGGAGGGCTGTAGTTACAGTCTTTGTGCTTTGACACTTGACATTTAAAGATGGCGCAGATGTAGTGCATAATTCATTTTAAACGAATACCCGAATATCATCTGTTTTTTTCATCTAATGCAGCGGTACAACCAGAGAGCTCCTTTTGTCAGAGTTTGTCTGTCTGATTATAGAAACACGAGACCCCGCAGAGGGGAGCTCTAGAACTGTTTTTTTCTTGCATATATTTGTCTGCAAATTTTCCTTTTAACCAGGGCTTATGCAAACTCAGTCACTGAGCGGGGTGAGGGAAGGTTCCATTGGTGCCCGTCCAGAGAGCTTTTGCTGGGAGTGAATACAAACAGCTAATGACTTAGCCGGATAACATGGGGTCAAGCAGGCGGTAAATTTAAACCCCTGGGATGCCAACTTAACCTGGCAAACCCTTTGACTATGGACCTTTATATGAATGCCGAGAGCCTTAGATGAAAAAATGGTTCGGACCTATAGAAAAACATCACGTGGTAATGCATGGGTAACGCGTGGGTGGCAAACTTCACCCATACGAGGGGGTAACTTCCTGCTCTTTGAGTGAGACCCAAGGCAAACCTGCTCCTAGCTGCCCTCTTATCAGGTGGGCACTGTCAGACACAGTAGGGACTTGCAATTATAACACACCTCTAAAATAAGAGACTGGGTACAAAACTTAGATTGTAAGCCCTCTGGGGATAGGGAAATACCTACAGTACCTGAATGTAAACCCGTGTGATATCTCAGATCGAATGTCGGTATATAATGACAACAGACCGGCCAACCGTAGCATAATGGTGCCCCTTTGTCCAAGGAAATTAGAAGATTCGGAAATAGATAAATGATATAAAATGCTGCAGCCACTTCAGACAGAAAGATGGAGAGCGGGAATCCAGATTCACCCAAAAGGACCCAAAACAAGGTCCTGAATAAAAAGGTAATCAGTGTACCCCCCAAAATGAAGACAGTCGTGCCTCTCCAAGACAGCAGGGGAGAAGCCCACCTCCTCTAATTACAGATCTAATTACAAGTTCATTATACAGAGCCCTCTCAGAAAGCACAAATCCATTAGGAGACTTCAGAAGGAGAGCAGAAGCACTCAGCTTGTGAAGCATTCCTGTAACTTGCCCAGGAAACCCCCCTGCTGCACGGTCTCTGTGTGGGAGAAACTCACCAGTTTGATAGTGATAGAAGCGCTGGATCTCTGGAAACACCTTAAATGGCAGGAGGGAGCCCAGAACGCCCTGGGAAGGGTCACAAAGCTTTTGCTAACGGCACTAACTGGGAAAGGCTGAAACGCCTTCTCCCTCTCAGAGCTGGGGAGCAGGCAGAAAAGGAAGAGTTTTTTATTTAATGGAAGAGGGCATCCTCTGTCCAGGATAGCTCTTCCTGCAAGCACAAAATCTGCGAATTAGGCATCAACTAGATCATGAAATGAAACTCCAGGGAGGATGCCAGAAACAATCTCAGGAAATATCACGGAGAGGGTGGGAATGCCAGGAATGCCCTTCCGGAGGAGGTGGTGAAGGAACTCAAAGGGGCGTGGGATAAACACTGTGGGTCCCTTAAGGCTGGAGGATGGGAATGGAGCAGAGTGGAGGAGTAGCCTAGTGGTTAGAGCAGCGGACTATGAACCAGGAGACCAGGATTTGAGTCCTGCTGTCGCTCCTTGTGACCTTGTGCAAGTCACTTTACCCTCCATTGCCTCAGGTACATATTGTAAGCCCTCTGGGGATAGGGAAATACCTACAGTACCTGAATATAATCCACTAAAAAGTGCAACAAGCGGAATATAAAATCTAAAATAAATGATTTGATGGAGTCCTGTGGCAGAGACACTCTCTGTGCACCCAGATGGGTGCATGGGGGTAACTTGCTGGTGTGGCAGTTCCTACCCTTAGCAATTAAGCCTTGATACTGTTGATACAGCTCCATCATTGCTCTCTGCGTCAACCTCCAGGGAGAAAGGGGAATTGGATTCAGACAGCAACTAACAAGAGCCCCGATAGTTTGGGAAACAAATAAAGGGGGGTAACTTGCTGGTGCAGCTGCTATGAAGCCGGATAATTTCAATGCATTGCTCTCTGCTGCAGTGGTTAAGGGACACTGGATTCAAACAGCATCCTGGGGCCCTGACTTTTATGGTCTGGGAAACTGATAAGCATGGGGGGAACCTGCACAGTGCAGCCCATACTGGCATGCGCTTGCTGGGCAGACTGGGGGGATCATTTGGTCCTTTTCTGAAGTCATTTCTATGTTTCTATGAATTAATAGCACAGATAGAGAAGAGAAGACAAATGAGAGAAATATATGAAACAGAGTTTATGTCTTAGATTTTTTCAAAATATTTCAAAAAGCCTTTTATACAGTTTTTAAATGAAAATGACCAAAAACACATTATTACTTTGGAAATAGCAGGCGAACATAAACTTTGTAAATTAGGCCCTTACAATTTGAAAATGCTTGGAGGGCAAAGGTAAGCAAACACTGCCCTTATAGCAGGCTTAGGAAATCCAGCAAACAGGACGATGCATGGCTTCTACCTTCTTCCCTATCAGTAGACAGTACCCAAGGTGAGCTCGATGGCTTCCAGAGGAGTCCTGTGGCAGAGACCCTGCTGTCCATCCTCAGCCACTGCCTGCCCAGGTGGGTGCAGAGGGGCATTGGCTGCTTGATCCTTAGGATGAGGTGCAGGTGAGGTTACTGCTTATTGGAGTGAGTCCAGAGGAGCCTCATTGACGAGATCTTGGAGTCCCTGCTCACCAATATTCTTCCTTGGGCAGAGGAGAATCTTGTGCTTGTGTTTGGGGGAGCAGTTTGAGTGAGGTTACTAGATACTGGATGAGTCCAGAGGAATCCCTTTCTTCAGATCCTGGTGTCCATGCTCAGTCACGGCTGCCCTGGTGGCTGCAGAGGGACATTGGCTGCTTGATCCTTAGGAGGAGGTGCAGGTGAGGTTACTGAAGAAAGGAATACGTCCAGAGGAGTCTCAGATCTTGGAGTCCCTGCTCACCGATATTCTCCCTTGGTGGACAGAGGAGATGGTGGCTGCTTGTGCTTTGGAGAGCAGTGCAGGTGAGGTTACAGGATAAAGAACTGGCGACACAGAGTTGATCCATGGGATAGATCCTGGTGTCCATGCTCAGTCACGGGCTGCCCTGGTGGGTGGGAGAGGCACTGGATGGATCTACTCTTTGGAATCTGCCAGCTGCTTTTGCATTGGGGAGCGGTGCAGGTGAGGTTACAGGATAAAGAACTGGCGACACAGAGTTGCTCCACGGGATAGATCCTGGCCTCCATGCTCAGTCAGGGATTGGGTACCAGGTTGGATGCTTCTAGCTGTAGCGATTTCCGTACTCATCCTCCCAGATACTGGAACCATATTTCTGGAATTTAATGTTGCGGTCAGCTGTCACAATGACAGACCTGTCTGAAGGGATGTGATAGTTGTGACAGATGAATTCCCCTTTATCTCCGCCATGCTCAAAAAAGACAGACAGATAGATGGTGCCTTCCCCTGAGATCTTGTTGAAGTCATGAGGTGGGATGTGGAAGTAGCGGATCCTAGTATCACGACGATAAGTTGCTCTGATGCTACTTCCAGCGCTGAGAGACGCCTCAAACCCCTCTTTTCCTACCTTTAGGCCACTCTCATTGTGCATCTCTGTCACTATTTCCTCAACCACCATCTTGTCTGTGTGGTAAAACACACGAATATCGCGGCCTGTGGCATTGGCGACGTGGGTGTTTGAGCGCCCGACCTCATTGCCCATCTTATCTCTCAGCTATGGGGATCAGACAGCGAACAGCATGTGACTGGGATGCAGAAGTGACTGTGTGTGAGGCTCTGGCAGCTCAATTTATTATCAGGCTGTGTACAGTGGGGCGTGGGGAGTGGTGCTGGATAAGGAAGCAGTTTACAGTGAGGAAGAGAAACTATCTATGAATTGACCTGTCTTGGAGACAAGCCAGAGGCTTCCCGGAATTGACTTCTCCTTCCCCTGCCACGCTCAGCTTTTTCTTCTTTACGTGGATGGCAGGATAGGGGACTGCACGCTGCAGACAACGTGAGCTTGCTGCAGCCCCACCAATCTCTAGGTCTGAAGCTCAGCGACTGCGTCCCTGCAGCCTGCGGAGCTCAGTTCTGGCAGATCCCTCCACCCTGTGTCAGAAAGGGAGAACCAGTGGGATGTGCGGGAATGGGCATAAACACTTTACAATTTCATAGGTGGTACTGGCAGCCTTTCATGCTGTGTAAGACTGTCGCTGCCTGCAGGTCTGCTTCAGGGGCCACAGGACGAAGAGCACAAGGTGAGCAGCTCTGACTCCCGAGCTAAAAGTGCAAAGCAGGGGCAATCAGGTAATAGGTGGACATTTTATCTGATTAGGTAGCATCCATAAAGTGTACAATAAATAAAGTAGTTCTATTTACTCTTTTTCCACTCATGGGTGGAGTGTGGTAACATGCATGGAGCTCCCAGCAGATAAGTGACATAGTAATGATGGCAGAAAAAGACCAAATAGTTTATCCAGTCTGCCCAGAAAGATTCTGATGATAGTGTCTGCCGTGCCATGCTGGTTACCCCCCCTCCCCCCCCCCCATTTCTCTGGCAGTAGAAGAGGAACGGAAGGCTCATGTGCATACTGCTCCCAGCATCCCCTGGGAGAGGAGTCCAGAGGTCACCGCGAGCGATCCAGGGATTGAATTCCACAGCCCCAGCTTCTAGAGGCCCCGCACCTTTTGCAGTAGAGGAGGACTGGAAGGCTCATCTGCATACTGCTCCCAGCATTCCCCGGGAGAGGAGTCCAGAGGTCACCGCAAGCGATCCAGGGATTGAATTCCACAGCCCCAGCTTCCAGAGGCCCCGCACCTTTTGCAGTAGAGGAGGACCGGAAGGCTCATCTGCATACTGCTCCCAGCATTCCCCGGGAGAGGAGTCCAGAGGTCACCGCAAGCGATCCAGGGATTGAATTCCACAGCCCCAGCTTCCAGAGGCCCCGCACCTTTTGCAGTAGAGGAGGACCGGAAGGCTCATCTGCATACTGCTCCCAGCATCCCCCGGGAGAGGAGTCCAGAGGTCACCGCGAGTGATCCAGGGATTGAATTCCACAGCCCCAGCTTCCAGAGGCCCCGCACCTTTTGCAGTAGAGGAGGACCGGAAGGCTCATCTGCATACTGCTCCCAGCATCCCCCGGGAGAGGAGTCCAGAGGTCACCGCGAGCGATCCAGGGATTGAATTCCACAGCCCCAGCTTCCAGAGGCCCCGCACCTTTTGCAGTAGAGGAGGACTGGAATCTCAAACCCTTCCATTAACTGAGTGAAGATCAACTTAATGGTGGTTAAAGAGGATTGGTAAGTATAGTTTTGTGAACGTTTTGGACTTATAAAAGTTTGGTGAAATTAAAGGATATATTATTTAGAATTTGTGTGTGTCTGAGATAATAAGCAAGCCAGAGATAGTTAATTCTAGTGTCTGCCTTTCTCACCCACTCAGCCCTTGATTTTAGGAAAGACACTTTCTCATTAAAAATCAATCAGGATCTTATCTAAATCATACTATTGTACTAGCCCTTATTGAAAGTTTAATCATCCCCTTGTAGTACACTAGCTGATTAATTAGTAAATTCACCTGTAATTTCAACTCCCTTAGTATCCTAAACTTAACTAGGAACTCAAAAAAAAATAAGATGAAGCCAGCAATCCAGCAGCAAGAGGGGGGCTTTCCAGTCTTTTGCATTGAGTATCACATGTATGATTTTTTACCCATCGGTGAGAGATTGTATGTGTGCACTCGGTGCAAAGAGCTCCTGGCTCTCAGGGAACGAGTCCGATGTCTGGAGGCTAGAGTAGCAGACTTGGAGGAGCTGAGGGACACAGAGAGGTACATTGATGAGACCTTCAGGGACATCGTAGCCAAGTCCCAAATCCACTCTGGCAACCCCAGTGCTGCCTTGGATCAGAAAGGTCTCCCAGTAGGAGAACATCATTCTGGTGTAGCAGGAAGTGATCCTGTAGCAAGGACCTGCTCTCCAGGTGGTGTATTGTCCTCTCACACTGAGGACAAGTCTCCCAGGGCTACTGCCCAGGAGGGAAGGGTTAGGCCGGCCATCATAGTTGGTGATTCTATTATTAGAAATGTAGATAGCAGGGTGGCTGGTGGATGTGAGGACCGCCTGGTAACTTGCCTGCCTGGTGTGAAGGTGGCAGACCTCATGCGTCACCAAGATAGGATTACAGACAGTGCTGGGGAGGAGCCGGCTGCAAAGGTTAAAAGTGTTCAACAGGCATGGACATTGTTTAAAAATATAACCCTAGAGGCGCAATCCAAATGTATTCCACGCATTAAGAAGGGTGGAAACAAGGCACCAAAGACATAGGAAAATGTGGGAGAGAGGTTCTGGAAGCTAAATTTAGGACTTTAGGTAATAACATAAGAACATGCCATACTGGGTCAGACCAAGGGGCCATCAAGCCCAGCATCCTGTTTCCAACAGTGGCCAATCCAGGCCATAAGAACCTGGCAAGTACCCAAACACTAAGTCTATTCCATGTAACCATTACTAATGGCAGTGGCTATTCTCTAAGTGAACTTAATAGCAGGTAATGGACTTTTCCTCAAAGAACTTATCCAATCCTTTTTTAAACACAGATATACTAACTGCCCCACCAGTCAAATCCTCTCTAAGAAAACGTTCAATTTCGACAGCAGGGCCCACCCTATGGAACTCTCTGCCTCCGGAGCTCCGTCAAGAACCATGCTACCAAACATTCAAAAAACTCTTAAAAACATGGCTTTTCAGACAAGCCTTCCCGGATCCCCTAGACCACTCTGACACCGGTTAAAGGACTTAACAGGTCACCACTGAGAGCCAAGATCCTTCTCCCTTTCTTAGCCCAATCCTCTTCTTTCGCCCTCCCAACAACACCTTCCTATTCTCACCCCCTCTCCTCCCTTACCTCCCTTGGATCATGTGAATGTTGATGATTTTGCGTCAAGTTTCAAAGTGCCATTACTCTTTAGGACCCCCTTATGCTATATTAACATTGTACATATGTTTGCATATTTATATTCTTTCAGACACTAAGGTTCATGTTATGCCTTAGCAGCGATTGTTCGGTTGTATTATATTATATGTTATTAGATGCTTTGTTTTATGTTCTTCAATGTAACGCCTATGCTGCGATTGTTCTGTTGTATTGTAAACCGACATGATTTGTATATCATACAAGAATATCGGTATTTAAGAATCCAAAATAAATAAATAAATAAATAATAATGTTTGAGGTGGCATGTGGCTGGGTGATGTGTGTGAGAATGGGGGTATAAGAGAGAGGTGTGTGGCAGGGATAATGTGTGAGGTGGCGTGTGGCTGGGTGATGTGTGTGAGAAAAGAAAATTATTACTTACCTGCTAATTTTCGTTCCTGTAGTACCATGGATCAGTCCAGACAGTGGGTTATGTCCCCAATCCAGCAGATGGAGTCAGTCAAAGCTTCGAGGGGGCGTCACCACTAGTGCTACTACCCCCTCTGCAGGAGTTCAGTATCGAGTATATCAAAGCCCGAGTAAACAAAGAACCCCCAGATTGGATCAAGTTTAATCAACGGCGAAAACAGCCGCATAACCTAAGCAACAAAACCGTACCTGTCCCACCAACGGGTGGGAGGTCAAGAGGTCAGCGTGTCACCCCCAGAAACGGAACTGTGACAAACAGTGAAAAACTGAGAAATCGGGAGAGACAGAAAGTACTCCCATCCAGTAGCGGCAAAACTGTCGAGCAGAAATAACACCCAAATGCGGTGGGCGTCTGGACTGATCCATGGTACTACAGGAACGAAAATTAGCAGGTAAGTAATAATTTTCTTTTCCCTGTACGTACCTGGATCAGTCCAGACAGTGGGATGTACCCAAGCGTCCCTAAACCGGGTGGGGTCCTGCGAGACCCGCTCGTAGAACCTGCTCACCAAAGTGTCCATAGACCGAGGACGCGAGTTGAAGACGATAGTGCCTAGCGAACGTGTGTAACGACTTCCAGGTAGCCGCTCTACAGATTTCTTGAGAGGAGACTGAGCGGGTCTCCACCCAAGAGGCCGCCTGAGAGCGTGTAGAATGCGCTACAATACCGGGCGGGGGAGTTCGCCCCGCCCCGATGTAGGAAGCGGCAATGCCGGCCTTCAACCATCTGGCAATGGTCGTCTTCGAGGCCTGGGCGCCCTTCCGCGGGCCAGACCAGAGGACGAAGAGATGGTCAGAAGTCCTGAAATCATTCGTAGCCTCCAGATAGAGGCGCAGGGTGCGCTTGACGTCCAGAAGCCGGAGAGACCTCGGCTCCGAAGAGGAGAAGGCAGGAAGCTCCACTGTCTGATTCACATGGAACGCGGACACTACCTTCGGGAGAAATGAGGGAACAGTGCGAATCGAAACCCCGGAATCCGAGAACCGGAGATAGGGCTCTCTGCACGACAGGGCCTGCAGCTCCGAGATGCGCCGAGCGGAGCAGATAGCCACCAGAAACACCGCCTTGAGAGTGAGATCCTTGATCGTCGCATTCCGCAGTGGTTCAAACGGAGGTCCCGACATGGCCCGGAGCACCAGGTTGAGACTCCAGGAGGGACAAGGATTCCGCACCGGCGGACGCATATGCTTGACACCCTTGAGAAAGCGGAGAATATCCGGGTGTTGTAGCAGAGAACCCCCGTCCCGCAGGAGCGAACCAAGGGCGGCCACCTGAACCCGGAGTGAGTTGTAGGCAAGCCCCTTGTCCACCCCTGCTTGCAGAAACTGAAGGATCTGAGGAACCGAAGCCTCCGTGGGACTCGTGTCCCGTCCGGCACACCACAGCTCGAACACCTTCCAGACCCGCACGGAGGCTACCGACGTCGAAGTCTTTCGAGAATGCAGCAGCGTTGACACTACCGCCTCCTGGTAGCCCCGACGCCGAAGGCGGTGCCTCTCAAAAGCCAGGCCGCAAGACAGAAGAATTCTGCCTGGTCGAAAAATACCGGGCCTTGGTGAAGGAGGCGGGGGAGATGTCCCAGACGGATGGGTCCGTCGATCACCAGTTGAAGCAGGTCCGCAAACCAAGGTCGTCTTGGCCATTCCGGAGCGACGAAGATCACCGGTCCCTGGTGGGCCTCTACGCGGCGGAGTAGTCGTCCCACCAATGGCCACGGCGGGAACGCGTATAGAAGCAGGTTGGCCGGCCACGGGAGTACGAGAGCGTCCACGCCCTCCGCTCCTCGCTCTCGCCGACGGCTGAAGAACCGGGGGGCCTTGGTGTTTCGTGCGGACGCCATGAGATCCAGGTGGGGGGATCCCCACCGCCGGACGAGCAGCTGCATCGCCTCGTTGGAGAGGGACCATTCTCCGGGATCCAAGAGCTGACGGCTGAGGAAATCCGCTTGTACATTGTCCACGCCCGCGATGTGCGAGGCCGCCAGGCGGGCCAGATGCCGCTCCGCCCACTGCATCAGTAACTCTGCCTCGAGCGCGACCTGCGGACTGCGAGTGCCGCCCTGTCGGTTGATATAGGCCACTGTCGTCGCATTGTCCGATAAGATCCTGACCTCCCGGTTCCGGAGGAGTGGCAGGAAGTGCTGGAGCGCCAATCTGACCGCTCTGGTCTCCAGGCGATTGATGGACCACTTTGATTCCTCCCCGGACCACGTCCCTTGCGTGGCGCTGCGGTCGCAGACCGCTCCCCATCCTACGAGACTGGCATCGGTGGTCACCACGACCCAATTTGGCAGATCGAGAGACATGCCGCGGGCCAAGTTCTCCGGATTCATCCACCAGGCCAGACTGTTCCTGGCAAACTGCGGCAGAGGGAGGAGTACCTGGTAGTCCTGCGAGAGCGGCTTCCAGCGGGATAGAAGTGCCCTCTGTAGAGGCCGGAGGTGCGCAAATGCCCAAGGGACCATGTCGATGGTGGAACCCATCACCCCTAGGAGCTGTAGATAGTCCCAGGAGGTGGGAACTGATAACGCAGAGAATCGTTGTATGTGTTCCCGCAGGGCTTGCGCCTTGTCCTGACGTAGGAAAACCGCGCCCAGACGGGTGTCGAAGGTCGCCCCCAAGAAGTCCAAGCGTTGCGAGGGTACCAGGGAGCTCTTGGAGAAGTTCACCACCCATCCCAGAGACTGTAGGAACTCTATGACTCTGGCCACAGCCGCCTGACCATGTCGAAAAGACTTCGCTCGAATGAGCCAATCGTCCAGGTAAGGGTGGACTAGAATCCCCTCCTTCCGCAAGGAGGCCGCTACCACCACCATGATCTTGGTGAAGGTGCGCGGAGCCGTTGCTAGCCCAAACGGGAGAGCCAAAAACTGGAAATGTTGATCCAGGATCTTGAACCGTAGAAGACAATGGTGCTCCCGGCGAATGGGGATGTGGAGGTAGGCCTCCGTCAGGTCCAACGAGGCCAGGAATTCCCCCCGATGCACCGCCGCGATCACTGACCGCAGCGTTTCCATGCGGAACCGAACCACCCGGAGTGACTTGTTGACTTCCTTCAAGTCCAGGATGGGCCGGTAGGAACCGTCCTTCTTTGGAACCACGAAGTAGATGGAATAATGGCCCGAGCCCACCTCTCTGAAGGGCACGGGCACAATGGCGCCTATCTCCCAAAGTCTGTCCAGGGTCAGCTGCACCGCCCTTCGCTTGGTGTCCGAGCCGCAAGGGGAGAATATGAACCGTCCCTTTGGAGCGCGGACAAACTCCAAAGCGTAGCCTCGACCGATGGTATCCAAGACTCACTGGTCCGTGGTGATCCGCGCCCACTCCTCGTAGAAGAACGCCAGCCGTCCCCCGATCCTGGGGACGGCGGAGTGGGCGAGCTGAACATCATTGAGAGGACTTGGGAGAGGGTTGCCCAGCTGTGGGAGCGGGACGCGCGGGGCGGCACCCGCGAAAGGAGCGAGACCAGGGCTGAGACCTGGGGGCAGAGGGCCTGGCTGCCGCCGGTCTGTAGTTCCGATAGCGCCGTTGCGCCCTGGCTCTGGTCCGAGAGGACGAAAACGCCCTTGTGGAGCGATATCTGTCTTCCGGCAGGCGATGAACCGCGTTTTCCCCTAGCGACTTGATGATTTGATCCAAATCCTCCCCGAACAGGAACTTGCCCCTGAATGGCAGGGAGCCCAGACTCGACTTGGAGGAGGTATCCGCCGCCCAGTTGCGGAGCCATAGGAGACGGCGTGCCGCTACCACCGATGCCATGGAGCGGGCGAGGACCCGAAACAGGTCGTAGGAGGCGTCAGCCCCATAGGCAACCGCAGCTTCCAGTCTATCCGCCTGGGCGGCCTCCCCAGGCGGTAGGACCTGAGAGGTGAGCAACTGTTGCACCCAGAGGAGGCTGGCCCGCTGTGCCAGCGAAATACACATCACCGCCCGCAATCCTACCGCGGAGACCTCGAAGACCCGCTTGAGGAAGACTTCCAACTTGCGATCTTGCGCGTCTCTTAATGCCGCACCCCCCGTCACTGGGATGGTCGTCCTCTTCGTGACCGCTGTCACCGCGGAGTCCACTTTAGGTACCTTGATAAGATCGAGAAAATCTTCCGGCAGCGGGTAAAGTCTCTCCATGGTCCGGCTGCCCTTAAAGGAAGCTTCCGGGGCATCCCACTCCCCGGTGAGAAGCTGCAGGAAAGACTCGTGGATTGGAAAAGCTCGAGCTCTCGGCCTCCGGGCTGCCAAGACCGGATCCCCCTTCCTTGAGGAAGTGACCACAGCGGGCGCTACGGGAGCGCAACACTGCACTTACCCCGCTCACAACGAGAGAAGAAGGAAAAAGGCAGACAAACACAGAGGGAAGCCACGCCTCCCAATTAGACCCCTTCTAACTCACTTTACTGATCCTTTTTTTTTTTTTTTTTCAACAAAACTTGATCCAAACCGAAGTAGGCAGAAAGAAACCAGAAAAGGAATCCAAGAAATACAAGGAAAAGCCTAAGGTAATTGGGAGCAACCCAGATTCCCTACTCGCATCTGCTGGAGTCAGAAGATACTGAACTCCTGCAGAGGGGGTAGTAGCACTAGTGGTGACGCCCCCTCGAAGCTTTGACTGACTCCATCTGCTGGATTGGGGACATAACCCACTGTCTGGACTGATCCAGGTACGTACAGGGAATGGGGGTATAAGAGAGAGGTGTGTGGCAGGGATAATGTGTGAGGTAGCGTGTGGCTGGGTAGGTGATGTGTGTGAGAATGGGGGTGTAAGAGAGGTGTGTGGCAGGGATAATGTGTGAGGTAGCGTGTGGCTGGGTAGGTGATGTGTGTGAGAATGGGGGTATAAGAGAGAGGTGGGTGGCAGGGATAATGTGTGAGGTGGCTTGTGGCCGGGTAACATAAGAACATAAGAACATGCCATACTGGGTCAGACCAAGGGTCTATCAAGCCCAGGATCCTGTTTCCAACAGTGGCCAATCCAGGCCATAAGAACCTGGCAAGTACCCAAAAACTAAGTCTATTCCATGTTACCATTGCTAATGGCAGTGGCTATTCTCTAAGTGAACTTAATAGCAGGTAATGGACTTCTCCTCCAAGAACTTATCAAATCCTTTTTTAAACCCAGCTATACTAACTGCACTAACCACATCCTCTGGCAACAAATTCCAGAGTTTAATTGTGCGTTGAGTAAAAAAGAACTTTCTCCGATTAGTTTTAAATGTGCCCCATGCTAACTTCATGGAGTGCCCCCTAGTCTTTCTACTATCCGAAAGAGTAAATAACTGATTCACATCTACCCGTTCTAGACCTCTCATGATTTTAAACACCTCTATCATATCCCCCCTCAATCGTCTCTTCTCCAAGCTGAAAAGTCCTAACCTCTTTAGTCTTTCCTCATAGGGGAGTTGTTCCATTCCCCTTATCATTTTGGTCGCCCTTCTCTGTACCTTCTCCATCGCAATTATATCTTTTTTGAGATGCGGCGACCAGAATTGTACACAGTACGATTGTACACAGTACACAGGGTAGAGTGATGTGTGTGAGAATGGGGGTATAAGAGAGAGGTGTGTGGCAGGGATAATGTGTGAGGTGGTGTGTGGCCGGGTAGGGTGATGTGTGTGAGAATGGGGGTGTAAGAGAGGTGTGTGGCAGGGATAATGTGTGAGGTGGCGTGTGGCTGGGTAGGGTGATGTGTGTGAGAATGGGGGTATAAGAGAGAGGTGTGTGGCAGGGATAATGTGTGAGGTGGCGTGTGGCTGGGTAGGGGTAGATCTGCAACAGAGTGGACACGCCGGAAGGAGTGGAGAGAATGAGACGGGATGGTCGAAGATATGGCAGCTGAGATTCAATGCCAAGAAGTGCAAAGTAATGCATATGGGGAGTGGAAATCCGAATGAACTGTACTCGATGGGGGGGGAAAGGCTGATGTGCACGGAGCAGGAGAGGGACCTTGGGGTGATAGTGTCTAATGATGTGAAGACAGCAAAACAATGCGACAAGGCAATAGCAAAAGCCAGAAGAATGCTGGGCTGCATAGAGAGAGGAATATCAAGTAAGAAAAGGGAAGTGATTATTCCCTTGTACAGGTCCTTGGTGAGGCCTCACCTGGAGTACTGTGTTCAGTTCTGGAGACCGTATCTACAAAAAGACAAAGACAAGATGGAAGCGGTACAGAGAAGGGCGACCAGGAAGGTGGAGGATCTTCATAGGATGACGTACGAGGAGAGATTGAAGAATCTAAATATGTACACCCTGGAGGAGAGGAGGAGCAGAGGTGATATGATACAGACTTTCAGATACTTGAAAGGTTTTAATGATCCAAAAACGACGACAAACCTCTTCCGTAGGAAAATAATCAGCAGAACCAGGGGTCATGATTTGAGGCTCCAGGGAGGAAGATTCAGAACCAATGTCAGGAAGTATTTCTTCACGGAGAGGGTGGTAGATGCCTGGAATGCCCTTCCGGAGGAAGTGGTGAAGACCAGAACTGTGAAAGACTTCAAAGGGGCGTGGGATAAACACTGCGGATCCATAAAGTCAAGAGGCCGCCAATGAAGAGTGGGTGACTCGCCAGAATGATGGCTATTGACACAATACCCTTATTAAATAAACATACACATGCTTACTGTGACTCCTACATCGCTCTAAGCTTCAACAGCAAGAGGTAATGGAAAAAAGGATTTGCACTCACAAAGAGGGGAGTAGCTGGCTTGTTACGGCGGTTACTACCCCAAACCAAATATGCCTGATACTTCACTTTCAATGCATATACAGCATAGCTCTCTGCTTCAATGACAGGGGAGAAGAATAACTGATACTTCACACATCCAGCAGAGCTCTCTGCTACAACGGCAAGGGAGAAGAAAAAGGGTTCGCACTCAAAACGCGGGGAGTAGCTGGCTTGTTACGGCGGTTACTACCCCAAACCAAATGTGCCTGATACTTCACTTTCCATGCATATCCAGCATGGTTCTCTGCTGCATCGGCATGGGAGAAAGACTGATACATCACGCATTTCCAGCATAGCTCTCTGCTTCAACGGCAGGGGAAAAAAAAATTTAACAAACAAACAAACAAACAACGGCAGGGGGAAAAAAAAAAACAAAAACAAAAAACTGATGCTTCACGCATATCCTGCATAGCTTCAACGACAGGGGTGAAGAAAAAAAGGATTCGCAATCACAAAGCGAGGAGTAGCTGGCTTGTTACGGCGGTTACTACCCCAAACCAAATGTACCTGATACTTCACTTTCAATGCATATCCAGCATGGCTCTTTGCTTCTACAGCAGGGGAGAAGAAAAAAAAAACCAACAAGAGCTGTACAACATAGTCTAGGTAAAACAAATAAGCATGGGTGTAGCTTGCTTATCGCGGCGGTTACTGCCCCTACTACCCCTAACTAATCAAGCTAGATATTTCACTTGCATGCAGCTCCATCACTGCTCTCTACATTAATGGTGGGGGTGGAAGGGGAATAGAACAAGGAGCTAAGAGGAACAGATAAGAATGAGAGAAAAAATGTGTGAGGCTTGCTGGGCAGACTGGATGGGCCATTCGGTCTTCTTCTGCCGTCATTTCTATGTTTCTATGTAATGTGTGTGAGAATGGGGGTATAAGAGAGAGGTGTGTGGCAGGGATAATGTGTGAGGTGGCGTGTGGCTGGGTAGAATGGGGGTATAAGAGAGAGGTGTGTGGCTGGGATAATGTGTGAGGTGGCGTGTGGCTGGGTAGGGTGATGTGTGTGAGAATGGGGGTATAAGAGAGAGGTGTGTGGCAGGGATAATGTGTGAGGTGGCGTGTGGCTGGGTAGAGTGATGTGTGTGAAAATGGGGGTATAAGAGAGAGGTGTGTGGCAGGGATAATGTGTGAGGTGGCGTGTGGCTGGGTAGGGTGATGTGTGTGAGAATGGGGGTATAAGAGAGAGGTGTGTGGCAGGGATAATGTGTGAGGTGGCGTGTGGCTGGGTAGAATGGGGGTACAAGAGAGAGGTGTGTGGCTGGGATAATGTGTGAGGTGGCGTGTGGCTGGGTAGGGTGTGTGTGAGAATGGGGGTATAAGAGAGAGGTGTGTGGCAGGGATAATGTGTGAGGTGGCGTGTGGCTGGGTAGGGTGTGTGTGAGAATGGGGGTATAAGAGAGAGGTGTGTGGCAGGGATAATGTGTGAGGTGGCGTGTGGCTGGGTAGGGTGATGTGTGTGAGAATGGGGGTATAAGAGAGAGGTGTGTGGCAGGGATAATGTGTGAGGTGGCGTGTGGCTGGGTAGGGTGTGTGTGAGAATGGGGGTATAAGAGAGAGGTGTGTGGCAGGGATAATGTGTGAGGTGGCGTGTGGCTGGGTAGGGTGTGTGTGAGAATGGGGGTATAAGAGAGAGGTGTGTGGCAGGGATAATGTGTGAGGTGGCGTGTGGCTGGGTAGGGTGTGTGTGAGAATGGGGGTATAAGAGAGAGGTGTGTGGCAGGGATAATGTGTGAGGTGGCATGTGGCCGGGTAGGGTGATGTGTGTGAGAGTGGGGGTATAAGAGAGAGGTGTGTGGCAGGGATAATGTGTGAGGTGGCGTGTGGCCGGGTAGGGTGATGTGTGTGAGAATGGGGGTATAAGAGAGAGGTGGGTGGCAGGGATAATGTGTGAGGTGGCGTGTGGCTGGGTAGAGTGATGTGTGTGAGAATGGGGGTATAAGAGAGAGGTGTGTGGCAGGGATAATGTGTGAGGTGGCGTGTGGCTGGGTAGGGTGATGTGTGTGAGAATCTACCTTATAAATGGCCTGTGACCGACGGCCCGCAAATGCGCAGTAGAGACCAGCTCTACCGCGCATGTGCGGGTGAGCACGTCGCTCTGAGGCAGCTTCAGAAGGAAAAAAAAATGGCGGCGTCCAGTGGCAGCAGCGGGCGGCGGCGGCGGTACTGGCAGCAGGCGGCGACGGCGGTAGCGAGCGGCGGCGGTAGCGACGGCGGTAGCGGCGACGGCGGTAGCGGGCGGTAGCGAGGGAGGGAGAAGAGAGAGAGAGGGAGGGACGGACTGAGTGGGAGGGAGGGACGGAGAGAGAGAGTGGGAGGGAGTGACTGAGTGAGAGGGAGGGACTGAGTGGGAGGGAGGGATTGAGTGAGGGGGAGGGACTGAGTGAGAGGGAGGGAGTGGGACTGAGTGAGAGGGAGAGGGGGGACTGAGGGAGGGAGTGGGACTGGGAGAGAGAGGGAGGGAGTGGGACTGAGGGAGAGTGAGTGGGACTGAGTGAGTGAGAGGGAGGGGGGAGGGAGTGACTGAGTGGGAGGGAGGGATTGAGTGAGGGGGAGGGACTGAGGGAGGGAGTGGGACTGAGGGAGAGAGAGGGAGGGAGGGAGTGGGACTGAGGGAGAGGAGGGAGGGAGTGGGACTGAGGGAGAGGACGGAGGGAGTGGGGACTAAGTGAGAGTGAGTGGGACTGAGTGAGTGAGAGGGAGGGAGAGAGGGGGGAGGGAGTGAGTAAGACTGAGTGAGAGGGAGGGACTGAGTGATAGGAGAGGGAGGGTGGGGAGGAGTGGGTGAGGGAGGGGGTGGTGAAGAGTGAGGGGAGAGAGAAAGAGGGGGAGGTGAGCGACAGAGGGATGTAGCCCGTTTTAACGGGCTTAACGGCTTGTGGGGGTATAAGAGAGAGGTGTGTGGCAGGGATAATGTGTGAGGTGGCGTGTGGCTGGGTAGGGTGTGTGTGAGAATGGGGGTATAAGAGAGAGGTGTGTGGCAGGGATAATGTGTGAGGTGGCGTGTGGCTGGGTAGGGTGTGTGTGAGAATGGGGGTATAAGAGAGAGGTGTGTGGCAGGGATAATGTGTGAGGTGGCGTGTGGCTGGGTAGGGTGTGTGTGAGAATGGGGGTAAAAGAGAGAGGTGTGTGGCAGGGATAATGTGTGAGGTGGCGTGTGGCCGGGTAGGGTGATGTGTGTGAGAGTGAGGGTATAAGAGAGAGGTGTGTGGCAGGGATAATGTGTGAGGTGGCGTGTGGCCGGGTAGGGTGATGTGTGTGAGAATGGGGGTATAAGAGAGAGGTGGGTGGCAGGGATAATGTGTGAGGTGGCGTGTGGCCGGATGATGTGTGTGAGAATGGGGGTATAAGAGAGGTGTGTGGCAGGGATAATGTGTGAGGTGGTGTGTGGCTGGGTAGGGTGATGTGTGTGAGAATGGGGGTATAAGAGAGAGGTGTGTGGCAGGGATAATGTGTGAGGTGGCGTGTGGCTGGGTAGAGTGATGTGTGTGAGAATGGGGGTATAAGAGAGAGGTGGGTGGTAAGGATAATGTGTGAGGTGGCGTGTGGCCGGGTGATGTGTGTGAGAATGCTGGTATAAGAGAGAGGTGGGTGGCAGGGATAATGTGTGAGGTGGCGTGTGGCCGGGTAGGGTCATGTGTGTGAGAATGGGGGTATAAGAGAGAGGTGTGTGGCAGGGATAATGTGTGAGTTGGCGTGTGGCTGGGTAGAGTGATGTGTGTGAGAATGCTGGTATAAGAGAGAGGTGGGTGGTAGGGATAATGTGTGAGGTGGCGTGTGGCCGGGTGATGTGTGTGAGAATGGGGGTATAAGAGAGAGGTGTGTGGCAGGGATAATGTGTGAGGTGGCGTGTGGCTGGGTAGAATGGGGGTATAAGAGAGAGGTGTGTGGCAGGGATAATGTGTGAGGTGGCGTGTGGCTGGGTAGAATGGGGGTATAAGAGAGAGGTGTGTGGCAGGGATAATGTGTGAGGTGGCGTGTGGCTGGGTAGAGTGATGTTATTTATTTATTTATTTTGGTTTTTATATACCGGAAGTTCCTGTATACAATACATATCACTCCGGTTCACATTTAACATGGATAACTATCGCCGGGGAGGCGGTTTACATGGAACATATTGTGAATAATGAACGGGTAATCTATAATAAACTACAAGCTATTATGAAACAACTAAGAACATCTTAGAAAGAAAATAACATGGAACATAAAACTGGAGTAATATAAACTTAAAATTATTGCTGTAAGACAATGATGGTTGTTGTTCTTATTGCTTTTAGCTCTCTGGGAAAGCTTGACGGAAGAGCCAAGTCTTGAGTTTCACTTTAAAAGTAGTGTGGCATGGCTCAAGGCGGAGGTCCGGTGGTAGGGAGTTCCAGAGAGACGGGCCCGCTGTGGATAGAGCGCGTTTCCTCATGGTAGATTTTGCAGGTTGGGTGTTCATTCTGTTCTGGTATGCCCTTCTGGTTGGTTTGTTAGAGGAGTGTAGTTGAAGCTTGAAGGTTAAGTTGAGTGGAGAGATGTTATGTAGGGCCTTATGAATCATCATGATGTGTGTGAGAATGCTGGTATAAGAGAGAGGTGGGTGGTAGGGATAATGTGTGAGGTGGCGTGTGGCCTGGTGATGTGTGTGAGAATGCTGGTATAAGAGAGAGGTGGGTGGTAAGGATAATGTGTGAGGTGGCGTGTGGCCTGGTGATGTGTGTGAGAATGCTGGTATAAGAGAGAGGTGGGTGGTAAGGACAATGTGTGAGGTGGCGTGTGGCCTGGTGATGTGTGTGAGAATGCTGGTATAAGAGAGAGGTGGGTGGTAGGGATAATGTGTGAGGTGGCGTGTGGCCTGGTGATGTGTGTGAGAATGCTGGTATAAGAGAGAGGTGGGTGGTAAGGATAATGTGTGAGGTGGCGTGTGGCCTGGTGATGTGTGTGAGAATGGGGGTATAAGAGAGAGGTGTGTGGCAGGGACAATGTGTGAGGTGGTGTGTGGCTGGGTAGGGTGATGTGTGTGAGAATGGGGGTATAAGAGAGAGGTGTGTGGCAGGGACAATGTGTGAGGTGGTGTGTGGCTGGGTAGGGTGATGTGTGTGAGAATGGGGGATGTAAATAGGCCCAGAAATAAATAGATCAATAAAAAAGAGAATAATTACCTGAAGCTTTAGGGTCCAAGGAGAGGCTGGATAGGGTCCGAGGCTGGGCCATGTCTGGAAATGGTCCATGCCAAAGTATTACAAGGCTTCAGCAGCAAAAATGTTCTTTTTTTTTTTTTTAAGATTTGTGGCAGTTAAAAGGACAGCGAGGTAAGGTAGATCTGGAGATAAGAGGACGAAAGCCGAGTGTAAGGAATGCCCTCATGGCCTCTTCAGGACTCGCCACAGCTGAGAGGGAGGGCCTGACTGCTGTCGCCTATAAAACAAATAGGAGGGATATTGAGTTACACTGGCAAGGTGCAAAAGAGTGAGGTCCGGGGGAGATTAAGTGAGGAGGGCACGACGTGATGGAGCCTTCCTGCTCCTTGGCAGCACGGCCTGTGAGAGGAGCCGGCAGCCATGGCCGCGTCCTCTGAGCGAGGAACATTCATTCAGTCATTAGCCCTTCAGGTTAGGGCCCTGTTCAATACGAACGGAGGCGCCGCGGGGGAAAGGCTGGGGCCGCGCTCGTCAGGCCCGTCGCCATGGAGACGGCCGAGACAGCGCGTGGGATTGGTTGGTTGGGGCCGGCGGAGGCGGGCCTTGACGAGGAGCGGGACGGGAGAGTCCTCGCTGCAGGCAGGGAGCGCCGTCCGCCATTACACAGGGCAGAGCCGGAAGGGAAGGTCGGGCCTCCGCGAGAGCGGGAAAAAGAAAACCACAGAAATGAAGGAGGGGGTTAGGGTCACGAGCGCCGCGCTCCACCATTGAAGACGAGAAGGGGCAAAGCCCGGCGGGGTCAGGCCACAGACCAGGGCAGTGGTCAGCTGTGTCTGCCTGCCTCACTCTCCCCAGCAAGTCCGCATCAGGACAACTTAAACAAAATAAAAAAAAGTGAGAAAGAGCAGACGTCCGGGAGAAGACAAGTTGGCTTGGACTAGGCTAGGACAGCCGAGCTGAGGTCAATGGCGACGGAACGGTTCTTCTAATGCCGGCTGGGGGGGGGGGCTTCCAAAATGAGTTCAAATAAAAACAGGGCAAATTTGAATAAATCAAAAGTTGTGGCCAGGTAATAAGAAAAAGCCTGAGCACCTGATGGACACCACCCCGTCCCCTCCAAGGCGACCTTTTAAAAATAATAGAACAAGTCAAATAGGAAGCAGCCAGTGGAAGGGACGTTGCGAAGGTTGGAAGAGAGAACATGTTCACCCCAGTCATCAGGAGGCCTTTCAGTAATGCTGACATGATCTTCAGAAATGTGAAGGGAAATTCTGATTTTAAAATGTGCAGGAGTCCTCCCCGGAGGGCGTCATGGTAAAGAACCCCGTCACCACCGCTTCCCTATATCAACGGCCGAAAAAAGGCTTTGCCTAACAGGATTAATGAAAGCGGAAGTGAATTTAAAATGAAATAAAGTAAAGATCTTATGGAAAATGTGTCCTGCTAATTTCCATAACTGATGGAGGTGGAAGGAAAATCCTTTCAGAATAGAATAAGAGACTGAAGAGCCCCGGTGAAGTCATTGAGGTCTAAGATAGTCCGAGACAGTGGGAGAGAGCAGACCTGGCTGACCAAATGCTCTTCACCTCTTTAAGTAATCATCTGCTTAGATGAATAGAAAGAGAGCTACAAGTGGGCAAAAAACAGAGTATTTCACTGAATGCATGTGGGTAAGCCAACGAAAGCAAGAAAAGCTATTTTTATTAATTTGTTAAAACTCTCCCTATTGGTAAATTTTAGAAATGTTCTAGTTAATATTAAACATTGCTGCCTTGCAGGGATTTAGCGACAGCTTTAATAGAAAGAGTGTCACTGATTGAAAACAGTGATCTTACATACTGTTGTTATATTTAATTAAGATAGTGCTGTAATAATGGGAGGGAAGCACCAATACTCGAGCACTATGAGAGGCTGATGAACTCGGCTTCAGATGGTGAGCAGAAGGATAGTACTCACCAGAAAAATACTTTTAAAGTAAAAGCTGACTTGTATTAGATAAAGGACTAGCTTAAGAAGGACCTGACATAAACGCACACCTCTCTACATTAGAATTGTAATAAAAACACTCTCTTGATCAAGAATAGAATTTTTCTGTTATATAAATTGTTGTTATTGCTACCCATGACAAAAAAAACTTGCCTAGTTAGGGTAAAAGCAATTATCTTTTGTTTTTGTTAGTTAAAATACAGCTACAATTACATACATCACTAACACTGTTTTTTGTTTTTTGTAACTTTCCCTCTCCCTTTTTCTGATTCACTGTATTTAAAGTTCAAGGTTCTTATTGAAAATATTGTT